>NC_136729.1:21075000-21197500 GCF_936440315.1 Barbus barbus | reverse complement strand
AGATAGATAGATAGATAGATAGATAGATAGATATAAATATAGATAGATAGATAGAAAGAAGGAAAGATAGTAAGAAAGAAAAAAGAAAGAAAGAAAGAAAGAAAGAAAGAAAGAAAGAAAGAAAGAAAGAAAGAAAGATAGTAAGAAAGAAAGAAAGAAAGAAAGAAAGAAATAAAGAAAGCTACAAAGCGCCACAAGGTGGTACCATCGAGTCAACAAAAAAGTCTCATCCAGGGACATTGTAGTGGATTCCTGTGGATTCATTGAAAGTTGTCTTATTGCATAACATCTGCTTGGATCCTGTTTGTTTTTATTTTTCATATTTTAGCATTTTACTACAGTAGCAGGCCTAATGACATGAGATAATTATTTCAATGTATTGTTAGCTTACTTGCTAATTGTTATATAACCTCAAAATAATATTATGTGAAAAGACACAAGAGCCTCAGTAGGCTATCAGATAATACGATTATCATTTCAGTAACTTGCTAATTACTCATTATCGCATATAGCCTATTATTTAGAGCTCATGTAACATCAGTGAGACATGACGCAGACTCATATTTGTCTCCATGAGTCCATGCGGTCACTAGATTAGGGGTATCCACATACATAAACAAATTAAACAATATATAGCCTTCTGAGACCCAGCTATGGAGTTTTTGCCTCTGTAGTGGACATTCTATTTCAGTGAATTTCTCTGAGACCTCACATGTCACAGTTGTAAGTCTGGATGTCCTGTACAGAACACATTCAGGGCTTTATAGAGATACTAAATGATTGGACGTTTCACCATGACCACTCCCTCTCCTAGGTCTTTAAAGATGGCTAAATTTAATTTAGTGAAACATTTTACATCCTTATGGAAATATGATTATATTTTGTAATTGTCATTTAAATCAGAATAATTTTCTAATTGTTTGTCATAAAGCAACATCTCAGGAAAATGTTATGGGTTTTCAAATTCAAATATGACTTCTTGTTATGAAACAGGACATCATTTCATACATGTCCACTGTAGAGGACACCAGGACTAAAAGCATGTTTATTATGCATTTTGGGAGACATAACAATTGAATAGGAAAATAAATTATATCTACTTTGTTATGAAATATTAGATATTATTATGAAAATCTGGTCAATTATTACTCCCATTATGACAATTCTTTTTTCAACATGCTGTCCCAACAGCAACCCATTAATATGCAAATTAGATACAGTATAGATACACTGTGTTTGGGAAAACCAGTTTATGGAAATTTGTACAGACATATTGCATAAAACAAAATGGTATATCAAATCATTTTGTTATATATTTTATAACATAGTTGAGAATCATCCTTAAAGTTTAGAAGTAAAAAATCCTGAAACCTAAAAATGTATTGGTGATTTTAAAAAAAAATCCATTGCTTTAGCCTTTTTGATGTCTATTAATGCCATTTTATTTTTAGAAAAACTTAGTCCTAGTGTCCTCTACAGAGGACATAGAAAAAAATATATAAATAAAATATAATTTTTCAAAAATGTTAATTGTAATTTTTTTTTCTAATGCTCTAAACAATGTAATGGCATGAAAAAATACTAAATTCACAAAGCTTTTTTTTGGGGGGGGGTCTCAGGGGTATAGGTTAATCTGACAAATATGGAATATGAGCATGCGAAATATTTAACAGTTGGGTTGGTTTCACAATTAAGGGAAGTTAACTTTAAAAAAAGTTACCTTCCCATAGAGGCTGAATGTGCGGCACACTGTATGTGCAGCGCCAGTCACGCCCGTCGGGCTCCGAGACTCATGTTAACAGGCATTTAATCAGCCGCTTGATTACAGCGAACATCACTGAACTCGACGCTGCTGTGGATGCCATTCGTCAACATACGACAGGAGCAACAAAGGCTCGAGATGGAATGGAGCGAGATGTTTTTGATTAAACGTTTCCAAGGAGATGAATCAAACAAACGTTGCCATGAACGATTGTGTTTGGTTACAAACACTCAGAGGGCAGGGGAAGGCTGCCGGAGCCAGGTGCCGCTGTTTTGTTTGTGTGTGGAGCGGTTGCCGTGGCAACAGCGGGACCAGCGCCTGTCCCTCAGGGGAGATTTCGGACAAATGAGTGCAATGCTGGATATGACAGTAAACCGCGCTTTTGGCTTTGTTATTAAGTATCTGGTGTTATTTGTTTATTTTAACCACAGTTTTACGACTGTATTTTTGGAGGTTACTGTGGTTACAGTGGCACATTTTTGTTAGGTTTATGAGAGGCAGCACAGGCAGGTGCAAAGAACTTTATTTTATGTGCCGAGTGCTGAACAGACTAAAGCAAAAAAGGTTTTCAACCTCCAACATAAAATAATTTTGCTTGGCATATCATTTAGTTAACAGCCTTCAGGGATCCCCAATTCATGGACCCCTAGTTGAAACCCCTTAGTTTTACCGGATATGAGCATGATGGATGTTTTTAAGCATGCTGTAGAATGTGAAACCATAATCTATTTCATCTTTATTTTGAAACTAGTAGTTATAGTAATGAATAGTTGTACTTACACAGACACAATGTTTTGTGTTGTCTGTTTTAGTCTTGTATCCTGCCAGAAAAGTTTTGCTGTTGCCTCAGGGAAAAAAAGAGCTGCGTATGTATTTATTTGTTATTTAAAATAATAATAATAATACAAAAACAAAACTTTGTTAAATAAAGCACACCAAAAGTTATTTAGTAATGGTTTATACAAAGGCAGTTTCCAGTTTCAGTAACACAGTAAGCTAACTTAAACAAAGATATGACAGTGATGTTTTGGAAATAATAACAGAAGAGTAGCTAATACAGCTGGTTTGCCATTATCCTTTAGAGAATGACATTTAAGTTTTAGCAATGAATATTTTATTGACAGCAATTCCGTTACACATGTTGGAAGAAATAAATCTCTTAAAGGGCTTCCTGTGTCCCCTTCCTGAAGCATTGTGATATTTAGATGCACCTTTCTTGTAGCTATTAAACAGCAACATAAAAACTGAAACAAATACTTATCTCTTTCCCCACCCGAAGAGCTGTCTTTATGCTTGCTCTTTGAGATTTTCACCTGAAATCCTACATACAGCAGGGGCTGGTATCTAAAAGGATTGAGACCAGTCCACACCAGTTCCTCTCTTACCCTTCTGTCAACTTTCTAAAGAAAACCGACTGTAATACTGTGTTCTTTATCCTTAAAGACAAACATTTACAACACTTCCTGTGTTACACTGCATAGTGGCTGTGTGATCTTACAGGTCAAAGTTCAAGTTTGGCTTTGGTCCAGACCTAAGTGCTGATGAAGATGAAGCTCAGAGCTTGCTGACGTGGAGACATTGGGGCCTTACTTGGCCTTTGTCTTCTCTTCGTAAGTCCCAGCGTTCTTGTAGGCACCTACGTAACCTGTTTGCTCCACAATCTCCTCCCGCCCACCTTTTCCTTTGCCTTTCCCACTCTCATCAAAGCGCTCCTTGTGTGATCCTGTATATTTAGATGTGTCGGTTAACCGATCCACGGCACCAGTTTTTGCCACTTTCTAGAATGGTTAAACAAATAAAAAATGAGTGAATAAGAGTGATATCATAAATGGAAAGTATTATAAAAATGGAACTAGAAATGTGCTTCAGCAAACCTGAAAATAATAAAAATAACATTTTTAACCAGGCTGTTTCAGCCTGCCTCAGCAGAGCCTTTTCTGCATTGAATGAATTCCACATACACATCACATAGTCTTGCAACTCCTTTTGAACTTTTAACTAGTTGCCAGGTTTGATTTATTGGTGTTTGATTTGTTACTGCCCTCTAGTGCTGAACCGACTGAGGAGTGACGTAGTAGTACCTTGTTAGTGTTTCTCAATCTTGCTTCTGGAGGTCCACCAACACTATTCATTTTTGGTGTCTCTTTTATTTGACACATCCAAATGAGCTCATAGAAAGCGCATGCAACTACAGATGAGTTGAATTAAGTGTTAGATACAGGAGACATCCTAACTGTGCAGCGTTGATGGAGTTTCACGAGCAACAACTGCTTGGC
Organism: Barbus barbus; assembly: GCF_936440315.1. Lineage (NCBI taxonomy): Eukaryota > Metazoa > Chordata > Actinopteri > Cypriniformes > Cyprinidae > Barbus > Barbus barbus. Next base: position 21,193,462 of record NC_136729.1, on the reverse strand, counting down.
AGGCTTGGTTTTTCTTAGTTCATCTTACATTTTAAATATTCAGGGCAATACCCCCCATATTTCTGCCACATCTAAGATATTAGTAGCCTTGATTTTATATGGAAGAAGTTGATGTAGCCTAGTAACTAGATGGACGATGTCATTCTGAGGATAAAATGGCAAATAAATAACCTTTCTTTCTTCTTGTTTTTTCTTTAGGATTATTCCGTGTTTTTAAAGACGTCCAAATAAATCCAAGGCTGCTTGATTTAAAAATCACTATTATTGTGAAATATTATAATATATTATTTAAATAGCTGTTTTTCTATTTGAATATTTTAAAGTGCTATTTATTTCTGAGGGCAAAGCAGAATTTTCAGCATGCAGTCTCCAGTGTCACATGATCCTTCAGAAATCATTCTAATATGCTGATTTGGTGCTCAAGAAATATTTATTATCATTGTCAATGCTGATTAGTATTTTTTGTGAAACCATGATTATTTTCCAGGATTCTCTGATCAATTGAAAGTTTAAAAGAACAGCATTTATTGGAAATGGAAATGTGTAACATAAATGTATTTACTAATCAATCCCTTTTTTATCAATTTAATGCATCCTTGCTGAATTTTTATTTTTTTTTAAGTTTCACCCCAAAGTTTTGATCGGTAGTCTGTAACACTATTGTTTTGAAATGTCAATATTGATTTTGATGCCATCGCATCATTTATTTATATCAAAATACATTCATACAAAAATACCTTAAATGATTGTTTTCAAATGGTTGACTTACCGTTACACCAACATTGGTGGGTTCTTTTCCCTCGATTAGCTTATGTATAGACTGCAGTGCCTCTTCTTTGCTTTGACTTTTGAACCTCTTTGGTGCCAGTTCTTCTAGAGCTTTCTGGAACTCCTCATATGTTATGACCCGAGATGTCTTTGCTCTAAATAATACAATAAATATCATTTTTAATATCTCTGTTACATTGCAAGTTTAACACTTAATCTATTACAATATTGTTGATATTTACAATATCTACTTTAATATTTCTCATTCTACGTGGTTTATTTTACATGCACAGTAAAAAAAAATATATATATTAAGACTTAAATAGTCCTCAGAACAAAAAATGCTGAAAAACTCACTTGACTTTTGTGAAGACAATATCTACATCAGTGCCGGTGACATTCTTGCTGTCAATAACTTTGCAATCTTTGCACAGTTTAGCCCAGTTTTTCCCATTCATCTCCTTTCCGGTGGCTTTGGTGTCACCATGAACAGCAAACTTCTTAAAGGCGCTCAGAAGCTCGTCCATTTCTGTGCTTTCTGCCATATTGGGTATTCTGCCAAACAAATAGTAAGACTATGACCTAATGGAACTATAACTGACCAAATAAGACATCTGCAATAGTGGCATGATCAACTGGCATTACTGAAACCTTAATGATGAAAGAGAAGACAGAATCCTGTGGTACACTCAGAAAAGAAAGATTACACTGCATTTTTATCTGGAATCTCAGATGTGTATTACACAGTATACAAACATAACGTCTACAGCCTTGTACAGATGAGGTTAAGCCCAGACAACAAAGCACCTTACGCTCTAATTTAGCAGTTCTGACTGATCCAAATTATCTGCATTATCTAAATTGTCCTGTGATTTTGGCTTTGAGATATTTCACTAATTGTCTTCTTATTGCAGAGTTTTGGCAAACTTCTTCAGCAGGTCACCCTCTTTTCCATTGCGTTTTGAATGGCCCGAATTAATAAAATACCAATTAAAGAACCAGCCAAAAGTAACACATTTGGTGTGTGTGTGTGTGTGTGTGTGGAGCAACAGAGCCTGATTTAAAATTTAAGGTCTTTAAGGACTGAGCTTATGAGGTGATTATCAGAACTCAGCAGACTGCTAATTATTCACTTCGGAGCACTGCTCAACAGACAAAAACACATTTCCTTAATATTTTCAGACGGCTCCTTTTCCTCCTTAGTAGTTCTACTTTTTTTCCAGCGAACAAAGTTTCCTAATGCTAAGATACAAAATTATGCATAGTGATGCCGTGCCCTGTCACTATGAAAATCTCTTATTGACTATAAATATAATTATTTTTTTTAATTATATGAGAATAGGGATGTTCACACTACAACTATAACAATAATCACTTTCAGAAACATTTCTCCAGCTGGTGAACGATACAACAGCCACTGCCATCAGAATCCACCAGACTTTAAAAACTAAAGCGACAGATGACATAACTCACAAAACACTAATATAGTTAGCATTAGTTATCTATATAGTTATTGTTCTTGCTATAAACGACTTTCAGTTGGGCAGTTGGAGATTCATAGAAAATTGCGCACTGTTTGATGGGCACTATGTTTTTTAGCACTATGATTATGATTAGAACTACGATTCCTTCCAGTTTGGAGGATATCATACATTTTTGATATTTTGAGCCAATTTTAGAACATATGTATTCTTTACATTGTTGTGTTCTGATTCTGAATAATGTGAAAGTATTAATTTAGTCAGTGTATGATGCTCAGTAAAAATTTGGCAAGTGTAGGATGCCTAGCGTTTTAAATCTGTTCCCATTTTAAATGCTGAGTAGTGTATTGCAGCCTTTACTGCCTTTCATTGATACCTTATACGTTATTAGTACTATACTACGAAAAGGGACAGTAGAGACATTAATATGAATCAAATGTTTGCTAATACCCATTCCAGCCTCAATCTCGCAGGCATAAAATAGCAAATATAAATGGATTGTTGAGCTTAGTGATGTAAAGTACAAGAATGCATTGTCTCTACTTGCAGCTGCATTAATTCAAAGCACAGTGGATCTGTGGATGTGCTTGGATAATGTGGAATTTCAGAAGTGGCCGATTCTAAACTTTCTTGGTGTGTCTGCACAGTCCAGCCATTGTTGATGAAGGCGAGAGTAAGAGTGTGTATGGTCTGATGTGTCTTGGAGTTATTGTGGAATGTTTCAGATGGATGTCAGAAGTTTGGCAGCCGATGGCTCATGGAGAGGTGATGAGTGTACAGCAGCAGTGGGTGGGCTTGCCCTGGCTTCAACTCCAACTCCTTCAGCCATCTGTAGTCTCCTCTGAGCTCATGACACAAGTGTTGCATCAAACAGTCTCTTACACTCACCAAGGCAGCATTTATTTGATCAAAAATACAGTAAAACCGTAATAATGTGAAATATTTTTAGTTTAAAATAATTATTTTCTATATTCATATTTTTGAAAATGTAACTCATTCCAATCTTGTGTCACATCATCTTTCAGAAATTATTCTAATCTGCCAATTTGCTGCTCAAGAAGCATTTCTTATTATAATCAATGTTGAAAACAGTGTTGCTTAGTATTTTTGTGCTGCTACATTTTTTCAGGATTCTTTGATGTATGTAAAGTTCAAATGAATAGCATTTATATTTGGTAATGTTATAAATGTCTTTTCCTTCACATTTGATTAATTTAATGTGTTCTTGCTGAATGCAAAAAGAAAAAAGTTATGCAGACAAGTCATTTCCTATTTGTTGAGGAGAATGAATCCAAACACAAGTGTAATCATCACTGGTGTGTCAAACAGTTCCTCAGTCACTGAACCGTTGAAGTTATCTCATTTTATAAGTCGTCATGCTTAACATGTTGCATGTGTGTGCTGTGTATTTCCCTAATAGTGTATGAGGGATCATGTGTGAGCTGCTGCTGAGGTTATTCCCACACAGGCGGCCGAATAAAGACATCATTGTGAGCATGAGCCTCACCCTTCGAACACACATGCAAAGGCAGCCGTCCTCATAAACACACACTGCCCACCTCCCCAGAGATCCCCTCACTCAGGACAAGATTTTGTGGAGGTGTCCATGGAAACCATTGTATTAAAGACGGAAACAGAGACACACGTACCCACCCATCCAGACAAAACACACAAACAAACAGCAGACACATGTCCTGAAGACTTTATGAGCAGATCATAATCATATGTTTCAGCCCCAGAGTTTTATAGCTAAACCTTCTCTGTGGTCCTGCCCGCGGGATACCTGTATTCCCCACATAACATGTTTCTGTACACTTACTCTGTATTTCATACTGAAGTATAATAGATTTTAATATATGATCATCACAAACCATAAAAAGTTATATTATTTATATACAACTTAGTGGGTGTTTACTTTCTGATCAGACAGACAGCAGCCCTATAATTAACCTGATGATGTCAGCAGTGTTTTGTTCAACATTTATAATATGAATATAGCCATGTGTCAATGTGCCACCGGGAAAACATCATGCAGTATATTTAGCTTATGCATAATTGCAATCTAAATTATTTTAGTCAGTGGCAGTTGTAATTATCCAAAGTGAACATGATTTCATCTTTTGGCACTTGATGGCCCTTAGTTAGATTGCAGATGTTGCAGTTAGAACATGTTACTACTGTCTGTTGAAAAACAGTAGATTTTAAATTTGTATTATTATTTTTTATTATTTTATTGTATTTAAAAAATTTTTTGCAATTAAAACGTTCTTTTTTTACCCATTTTGATTTTTGTGTTGTATCTTTATGACCAGTAGAAGGAGAGAAAAATACCAACAATAAAATAGTCATGATGGATACTTCATTCAACACAGTGTCTCATAGCAATGAATGCAAATTTCAGATTTGTTTAGGTACAAAATCAGTAACATATGTCATCTTGTCTTGAAATTACACCACTTTGTTACGTCAATTTACGCACTGAATTTACTCTTTACTGTGCAGCAATATTTATATACAGCATGTTTCAATATGCAAACCACAGCTGCTGATGCATGGTGTATTATGGGTCTATATGATGTTATGTGTGCACGCATATAGCTAACAAGATGAGTGCATGCATGCATGTGCATTTGTTTATGAAGACATTCTCTCACATTAGTATCAGTGAATTCGCTCGTACCTGTGCTACTGACTTCCAGCTGCTGGCAATCCACACACACGCACACACTCTCCCAGGTCTGCACAACTTCTGTCCCGTTCTGCTCTCTCTCTCTCTTTCGCTGTCTCTCCTGTTACTCCCTTCTGAAATGGGCTTTAAAGGCTGAGGGCTTGTTATCATCTGTTTATTCCTGTATCCATGGAGACGTCCTGTTTAACATCAAGGGATGGCAATAAAAGAGAGAGAGAGTGAGTGTGTGTGTGTGTGTGTGTGTGTGTGTATGTGAGAGAGTGAGTGAGTGAAAGAGAAAAAGAAAGAGAGCCTACTCGAGTTATAGTGACCAGGCTCATTTATCAGTCTGGTTGAACTGGAGGCTTGAGCATAGCAGCATAGAGAAGCCAAAGACTTAAACTCTATCCTGGGTGGGACATTTGTGTTTTATTTGTGTTTATCTTCTGTTTTGGCTGCTGTGTTTGAATGTAAATGCTACTCATTCAACAATATTAATATGTAAGAAGAGAGCTACTAATGCAATTCATCCAGCACTACATGCACATGTTAGTAGGCTATGCGTGTGTGAGAATGCTCATACAATACTGCCCTGTGTGTGAGAGTGTGTGTGTATGTGTGTGTGTGTGTGTGTCTATAAGTAGTTACATTTTGGAACCAAATTTGTCCTGAGAAGTTCTCAAGCCAAATCTGACAAAACCTCTATTTTAAGGACATTGGGGAACATTGTCATTTATAAAAATGATATATAAATAAAGGCGGAGACTTGGTTCTATTCAGTGATTGTTGCAAGTTTCAGTCGATTGTAGAGGCTTGGTCTAAGCTTACGAATGAATGGAGAAACCTGACTTACATCACCAGAGTCGTTTCACCAGTAAAATAAAAAAATAAAATAAGGAAATAAATGCATGCAATATATGGATAAGAATGCGTTTTCATTTAGGTAATAGTTGAATTTTCATTGCATGCCAACATTAAAACTCTGGCATGCTTTATTCTGATTGGTCAATAAAAGCATTTAGCATTAACATATTTTTGAATGATTACCGTTTCCCATCTAGGAAACCATCATGTTCTGTCTCTAACAAACAGTGTTGGGGGTAACGCATTACAAGTAACGCGAGTTACGTAATAATATTACTTTTTTCAAGTAACTAGTAAAGTAACGCATTACTTTTTAATTTACAAGAAAATATCTGAGTTACTTTTTCAAAAACGTAATGCCAGTTACTTTTTGGCAGCGGCTATTTGCACTAAGTGCAAATAGCAATGGATTCTATTTACACTGTTAAAATAGCAAGATTTTCTGCTATTTATACTACTTATTGCAAATAGTGGCAATTATCTGCACCTCAGTATTGTAGTACATTATAAAACAGTACGCAATAATAACGTACTGAGTGTAAATTATAATTTTAATTCAAATTTATTAAATGGATGCCACTTTATTGGGACAATAAAGCCCTCCCTACACCTACCCTAACCCTACCCGATACTTTATTTTCAACTTTTTGATTATTTCCTTCATTTTTATTGAAAATAAATGCCTTTCTGATGCGATATGAGATTTGAAAAGGGAGAAAAAAAATGTTTGGCAAAAGGTGGGCTCGAACTCGGGTCGATCGCGTCAAAAAGCATACACCTTACCATCTACACCACTGAAACTGATGTTGAACTAGCTTCTTTGATGTTGAACATTAGTGAGCGGAGTTAGTGTAAATAGCCTTTGCCAGCAAGATGGGCTATTTGCACTTAGATGGGCTATCCCACTCGCAAAAAACAGATTAATATTCATCAAAATGAATTAAAACAGTGAAATGCAAACTCAGAATATGACGCAAACTGCAATAATTAAATATGTTAAACAACACAAATGTATCTAATCTCATTTTATTAACCAATGTCTTTGCTGCTGACCTTTGATGATCCAGTTCAAGCAGACTAATACGCAAAAATGACTTTAGATAAACTAACAATTGTGCTTAATTTTTTTTATTGCTGAAGAGTGTTAAACCTTCTTATCCTGAGTTTTACTTTACAGACGTGAATTTACTTTTCCTTCACAAGATACAGGGCTTTTACATTTGTATTAATGTAATTTCTTGTATTAAAAACAATCAAGCCCTGCTCATATTTAAAAAGTAACGCAAAAGTAATATAACGCATTACTTTCCATAAAAAGTAGCTAAGTAACGTAATTAGTTACTTTTTTAGGGAGTAACGCAATATTGTAATGCATTACTTTTAAAAGTAACTTTCCCCAACACTGCTAACAAAGCTAATAAACTCAACCCATTATTTTATGTCCAACTATTTACAGTAAAAAGTTGTCTTTAGACAAGAAGGCATTTTGGGTTTGGGTTTTAGGACAACTTTGATGAAAAGGTTTGATCCACTTCGAATGTTGACTAGTATATTTACTTAACCATGGAATAAGTACAGTCGGATGACCATTATTTAAAAAATAAACCCTTTAGAGTGAAATGATTGGCCTGTTGGGGTTAATTTTCAATACTCTTTATCCTTCTCTCAGGTGCAGATGAATCTCACAGAGGGCCATTCTGAAGATGGCCAGACAGGTCTTTTTTGCTTATTCTTTCTCTTTCTCTGCTCTTTCTGTCTTTTTCTCGTTTGGCACCTCTCCTTCATATTTTTAGTTCATATTTTCCATGGTTGCCTCACTGTGTGTCTCTTTTCTCTTGTTGTCCAAAGAACAGGACATATAAAAACAAGAATTACGATTCAGCAACAGCCTGGACCCAAATGTGATCTGATTTCATTATGTATTTTAATTTTGTTTGTATGCATTATTTATGTTTTAAACCATTACTATTTATGAGTGATACAACATGCAGGACCAAAATATATTTTACCCTTATTTTACCCTTTATTTGGACCCTTTTAAACAGTTTGTACCAGTGTAATATGTTTGAACCATTAATCAGCAAAAAATGCATGGCAAATGTGTGGAGCAAGTTAAGTTGTACACCACTACCATATAACAACAGTTTAAATGAATTAAATAATTCAGGCTCATGTACAGAATTGTGTTGGAGCATTTGCCTTGCCAGTTCTATTACGGTACATCAGATTGATCAAATTGCCCTTCGAAAACTGTTTGCCAACCGCTTACTTTAACTCGTTAGACATACAAAGACCACATTTGTTCATTTGCTGAATCATAGTGCTAATAGATTTACTGTTTAGCTCTATGATTAGCTATTCAGATTCTTTAAGAGAGGTTTGTTTGAACAGCTCTACATTCATATTTCCACAGCAGTGCCACTGTTTTCATCTCATTGCTGCACACGGCTGTTATATTTTATTAATTTTAAATATTACAATTATTTAAAAAATGTAACAATGATAATATAGTTAAAATATTTGAAAATAATAATTTACATTTTTGTGAATTTGTTTAATTTCAGTGTTTTTTTTTTTTATATATATCATGATAATCCAATTAGCATCTAAATCTAGAATGATGAACTTTGTAGGGTGGTGTTCTTTCACAACTCAACAGCATGGAATTTATCCTCTTCTTGGTAGTCCAGCTAAGTCACATGCACTGTTTCCTAGGTTTAGCAAATACATTGTGGGTATACAAAAATTTTGAGTGTTTATGTGAGTGTGTACTTTAAAGAAACTTTGGAGTGTTGCCATTCCAAATAGTGGTCTAATGAAATGATCTTTCATTCCTCACTTGACCAGATTACATTACAGATGCCTCTACCAGAAACAGCATTGAGACTCGCTACGTGAAAGGAAAACTGCATACCACAGCAATACACTGGGTGTGGTGTATGTTTAAGAGAAAGGTAAAAAAGACATTGTGTTCATATAGGATCAAAGCCATTAAAAACGGAGAATACCTTTGTCAGCATTAAACTATTAAAATATCAAGACTCTCCTTATTTCTAAAGGCTCTTGTGTGAGGGAAAGGTATCCGTCATTCAGAAACAAAACTCTCATTTAGGATATTCAGTAGATATGTAGATACATACATACAGTACATACAAACATAGTTACAACAGTTGTTCTCAGTTGGCCCCTGCAGTGGGCCCTTACTAGCAAACTTCCAAGGGGACCACAAGATGACTTAAAATTAAAATGCAACAAAGCACACATTTTCCCCTAATAACTACTGTTTTTATTGAAGCACATACTGAATCAGAATCTTGAATCTTCTCTAATCTCAAAATGAATTGTTCTTTATTATTTTAATATAGCAACACTCCCAGTATATGTTAATAAAACTGTTTGAAAGAAGCAGCTTTATAATACTTACAGCAGATATACCAGAGTAAATATCTTTTCCAATATGACTGGCCTTTGAATATTGTGTTGGAAAATGAAGGGCCTTCAGGTCAGCAAGGCTGAGAACCAATTATTCAGAAAATTATTATTTTTTTTAGCTGCGCCCCCCCCTTTAAAAGTGGAAAGCCACTGCATTCAGGTCACATTTATGAGATTAAAAATGGCATGCATTATTTTTGTGTTTTAGATTTGAGAAAAAGAGCTCATGTACAACATGCCTAGCCAATAAACACCAATCCATCCTACACTACCCTGAAAATCGTTCACATCCTGAAATGTAAAAAAAAAAACCCCTCAGGAGCACACTCTGTTATAGACATTATCATTTAATATGGAAACATACTGGATTGGATTATTTCTTTCTGTAAAAATAATGATTTCGAACCTATGGATGTGTGACATGCACTCATAGCCCTATTAAGTGAACTTTTATGTTTCAATAAAGTGTTGAGTGATGTCTGTTACACGTTCAGCAGCTACATAACTCTTTGACCTTTTGATGATTTTTTTTGTTAACAACTGTTTATTGATTTTTTCCGGGAACAGTATAGCCCAAAACAAAAAGCAGCTGTACAAATCCAGAATCCACCCCACCCCCCCGGCAGACAATATAATAAAACTAATAAATAAGCAAAATAAAATAAACAATAATAATAATAAAAATACATTAATATTAATAGATAAATAACAATGAAATAATTTTTACAAAGATTTTAGAAAAGATGACACAACATCAAAAGCCGAATGCCACAAATCCACTGCCTTCACACTAGATCCATGTATACAAGAAGTAGAGAGTTCCATCGAGACAATGTCCAAAAGATACACAGTCCAGGTTCATCTGTCCATTGTGTGAGGAGGATTCCAACGGTTGGCTAGCAATGTTTTGCTGCTGTGAGAGCAGCTAACAGTAAAGATCTTTGTTGGACGGACAAGGTGAAGTCCCACAAGTCAATCATAAAAAAAATAGAAAATAAAAAAAAATGTCAAGGAGTCAAACATATCTCAGTACCCAACAAATATGATAGGTCCTGTGGGAGCTGAGTCCAAAAAGGTGAGAGAGCGGGGCACTCTCAAAAAACAAAAAACAAAAAAACCAGCCTAAAACTCCTTGGGAACAGAGATTAGATGACAGATTCGTATAAAAACCTTTCATTGGAGTCAAGTAAACCCTATGCAGAAATTTCCAATTAATCATTTGATGATTAGGGTTTTTAGAAGACAATTTAAACATACCCCATACCTGATCGGAAAATAAAACATGCACATCCTCATTAAGATTCAAGAGATAGGTTGACAAAACAGAGAAAAAAGTAGGGTCCGGAGTACAAGGGGCATAAACTGAAAGAAATACAATATTGTAATACAATATTCTCCACTATTGTTTTTATATGTGTTATTCTACTGTCTGTATCACAAACTTTATCTAAAATAGTAATATTTAAAGTCCTCCGCACCAATATTAGGACACCCTTGGTTTTAGTATCCGAAGATGAGTGAGATACCACTTCATAATACTTATTATTACACCTGCGTATATCCTCCTCTTTCAAATGGGATTCTTGAACTAACACTATATCAATCTTTCTTCTCCGCAAAAAATCCAGAAAAACTGTACGTTTGCGAGGGCCATTTCTCACAATATTATTACAACTCAGAATATTAAGGTCAGTCATAGGTATCAAACATAATTACTGCATAATAAGACAAAATACAAATTTGAAAATAAAACCAGTTGAGTCTACCATTAACCACCCCCCCCCCCCCCCCCCCCACACACACACACACACCCCACCCTCCCTGTTACCATTCAAAAAAACAAACACATTCCCATGAACTATGGCAGATCAAACCAAGAACAAACCTTGATCTACCAGCACCCCTTAATATGGTCCGTGGCGTCAACAAAGCCCTGCACATTACTGTAGCACCAACATTTGGCCCCATAGTCACATATTGACTAGGTAGTAATTCTATTTTAAAAATAATAATAATAATAAAATAAATAAAAAAGAAAATAAAAAAAGAAAGAGAAGGAATAAAACAAATAAAATATCATAATCAGTAAGCAATACTGTATGCATACTGAACTATGTGAAGTGAACATTAAAGTGAACAGTGAAAGACCTAATCATTTAGAGCATCTCTTCTCCGATTAGACAGCAAATGTCCAGCTGAAGTTCACAGAGAGTTGGTGGATGAAAGGGATCTGAGAAAAACTCTTGCTTCTTCTGGGGAGTGTAGCATTTCAGGTTCACCTTTATTGAGAATGACCTTCAGCGTTGCAGGATAAAGGAGAAAATTCTGGATGCCAGCTTCTCTCATTTTCTTCCTAATTGGCGCAAATGCACTTCTTCTTTTTGCGGTAATTGGAGAAAAATCTGGAAAGAAAGACAGCGTTGCTCCGTTGGAAGTTTTCACCGGGGCATGAAGTCTAGCGGCCCGCAGAATGAGCTCCCTGTCCATGTACCGCAGCAATTTAAAGATGAAAACCCGTGGTTTAGCGCGATCTGATGCGCTCGCTCCACTTCAATCTCTTTGAAGTGAATACAACTTAAAATAAAACAAACAAAAAAAAATCAGCAAAAAGGGGCCAAACGTACTGAGCTCTACTCAAGTGCGACTAGGTTCGTGAGCACGTCACTTGACTCGATTGACCTTTTGATGACTGACACATTTAGTGGGTGTATGTGAGTTGTCCTGGAAACACTTTGTTGTGATATCAAACTTCACAGCAAAATAGCGTGCAGAAAGTGAACGGCCCAGTATCTGATATAGTGTGACATTTACAGTGCACTACATGTCAAACAAACTGAACACTTGAACTGCAGCATTTCAACACATCAGATGGGACATGACATGCATTTACCATGAGTTTCAGTTAATATCCTGTTTTACTCTCTCATTCTCAGCACCTCTTTATCACCCTTATTTAAACACAATATATCAGTTTACACATAAATGACATGCATGAAAGTTGACCCGTCAGAAGTGGTTTTAATGCATTATGCATCATCAATTTGGAATATTTCATCTTACTCTTTCATCGCATGATTCGGTGTGCATGTGAGGAAATGGTTTGTTGTTGGGCTGCCGTAATCCAAAAATAGGCTATCATCTTCCTTCTCTTCCTTTTCTCATTTGCTTCATTTACTTAGTTGCTTTTCTGTGTAAACGAATGTCTCTTCATTTTCAGCTCATTTAGCACTGTGAAAGCATGAGAAATCCATGACCAACAGGAAACAGATGTGCACCTCAGAGCAAAAGGTCTAGGGCTGTTGGTTTCTGCATGCGAGTCTTTGTGTGTTTATTCCACCAACCAGCGTTCATTAAGGTAGCTTGTTTCTGCGTGGGCCATAATATGAAGTGTGTAATGTGTTTTAGAAGCCTGCCTGTATGTGTGACCATTGGAAAACAAAGTACTGCATCCATCTGTCCAACCATGACCACTGGTGTCTACAACAATGCTATGATTTAATGAACACAAGCGGTGGGAAAATCAGAGAGATGTGTGGGAGCCACTGGAGGGTCAAACTAAAGGCATCAAACACTCACTTCATATTTCAGCTTTTGTTTTAACTTTTGTCATAGAGACGATTGCTGCTAACATAGCTTATTTTCATTCATTTTTTTTTCTGGTTAGGGGCTATAGATGATGAGGTCACTGTTGGAAATGAATGAAACAGATTGAGAGACACTGATAAGTGAAAGGACACACGGTTCTGTTTAACCAATCTTTCCCTGTCAACCCTACCTTAGTTGCATGTGGAGGCTACTGCATATTTATCTGAACTGAATTGAAATAAACCTATTTGGAGCAAAGGTACGGGATGAAAGCTACGTGGTAGACATCTATGATTTTACCGCCCACTTCACGACTTTCAGAGTTGACAGATTGTCACATTTCACACTACACGACTTGGATTGCAGAGAGGTCTAGATATTGAGCCTGATAAATATTTGTTAGGCACCTGCACCTGCACCGGCATCGCATCAGCTCTTCTCTCAAATCATGTCTTTGATCATTTAAACAGAGAGATGTACACTGCGAACACTGATTTGCCTTTGATTTAGGGCTTGTGTCTGCAATATCCAATCATTGTTGTGCTAAAATCAATCTATCAGGGCTAAAATCATGATTAAAGCAGTATAGCTGGCTATTTTGTTTGTATAGCACTTTTCACAATACGCATTGTTTCAAAGCACATTTATGAGCAATCATGTTAATGTTTATCATTTCTTCAAGCCTTAATTATAGTCATATCAAGCAAATTAGATCTGGGCGATATTATAGTTTACATTTTGCAACGATATAAACAATCAAGCAGTTAAGATTAGCTGTGTAGTATCACTTTACGTTTTGCCATGTATGAGTATACTGTATGTATGCAAACAAAGTAGGATACATTTAAATATCCAACTCTATATAGAAAGTTGTACAATAATATAATTTAAATTTTGCAATCATTAACAATCACACAGCCGAGATTTTGCTATATATCACTTTATGTGAGTATACTGTATATATGCAAAAAAGTAGGATCAATTTAAATATCCAGCTTTATATGGAAAGTTGTGATATCATTTACATTTAGCATTTTTTATGTATTAGCCTACTATGCCAGTGCGAGGGTAAAGTTTGATAGGCTTTCTTATAGTAGTTGTAGGATGAAAGAACAGCTTTGGATATAAACTTTTGATCTCACTATTACATACTGACAATGCAAAATTCTCTTCAGTGCGCACAATAGGTCTATAATTCATGAGAAGTCATAATAAGGCCTTTGTTTGACTATGATGATCAGAACAGTCTATAAATCTGTTCCACTGACAATAGTTTGAACACATTATAAATCAGCCAAGGTGAATTATGAAAACTGAGCTCTTCATCTCTGGTGAATAATTGCGTGCAGTGTGCTGCTGGCTCCAGCCAAAAGCTTTCTGTCAGTAATGCTGCTGCTGTCACTGTGAGTCCTGTCACAAGTTCTGCTGCATGCCTCTCTTCAGCAGAGCAACTCTGGCTGTCAGTGTTACGCTGTTGTAGTATCCTGATGCCATGGTTACTCTGGGTACACAACACTGACAAAACAGCCATAGTGTCCAGAACAAAAACTTGCAACTGCTCTTTTTAGAAAGAAATTTTAAAACATATTTTAAAGGCTTATAAAAAGTATAATAAGATTTTTAAAGCAGAATAGGCAGCACATTTTTATAATAGTTTGACATTAAATGGATGTAGGAGCAGAACATGATCCTGAGCTTTGAGAGCAGGAGAGGAAAGAGAGTCTGAATGATTTTATCCAGCTGGTCAGAGAACAGGATCCATCTTGTCAGTGCTATTTTCAAAACCAAAACAAAAGCCCCATTCTCAAGGCAAGGAAATCACATGCGTAACTGCCAATGATATCATACTTCAGCTGTTGGTAAATAAACTACAGTGGTTAATCACACTCTTATTTAGTGGATATTATGACTCAAGACACATTTGAGTTCATATTGAGCAAGTTTTCATCTTAATTTTGGAGTCTAAAAGACTTTTCCCCAACTCCACATGTGACCATTACCTAATATTGTTTTTGCCTATGCTATGGCCTTGACAACAGGCTTTCTGTCAACTTTCTGACCTGGCAGTGTTCTCAGCTGATAAGCCCATGAATATGCAGTATTGAAATACATTAGGATCAACAGCAGGTGTTTGGGTGATATGATTGTGTGCAGGTCCTGTTAAGGTACTGAATGGTCTTTGTCACTATAGTTGTACAATTACACGGTTAAAAAAGTATTACATTCTTCTTAAATCATGTGTAGTTTGCACTAGATGTCAATGTTAAAAATCCAAGTCTGCAAGTTGTAATGTATTTGTATTACCCAAGTGTTGCTATAGACACCCATGACTATTTTTGCTTTGGTTTCTGTATGAATTGCCGTGTACACCAGAACAGGCTGTATATCCTTAAAAGGAAATGTCCTTTGGAAAAAAAAATGTCTATTATTGATTCAGGACAAATAAAAACAGGGCAACAATTATGTAATGCTACACATGCTGTTTTTAATTGAGGAGTAGAAATTGAGGTTAAAATGATAAAAGGTACAGGAATGACAACGAAAACTCTGGCTGTGTTCAGAACGGCATACTATTCATACTGTCTCTGCAGTATATATATATACTGCGCATCATTTGCACATTTTCCACATGCTGGGAATATCCAGATGATCTAATAAATGTGCAATAAATGGAATGCATTATAGGATGCAGACTTGCCTTTGTTCCATTTCCTTTTGAGGAATGAACCAGAAAACAGTATATCAAGTTATCAGTTATTTTTAACATATCTTGATCATACTTACAAATTAAGCACTAAAATGTATGAAATTTCACATTTAAATTGTATGCGGGGTGAGTTTGAGAGGAATTTCCTGTTTATTGATTTTATTAAAGAATGAGTGACTTTTGCCTACCACTAATATTGCAGGAGTCTTCTGCAGTGTAATATTTATTATAGAGAGGACTTCACAAAAATATCTCACTCATTCTTTGGATTTGATTTTTTTTTTTTAAACAACAGATAACAGATGAAATTAAAACATTGATAATGCAAAAAAAGTGTAGGCATACAGTTAAAAACAGTGAAATTCATTTTATTTTTTACATTTAAAAAAGCACACACATTTTCATATTGCTTCCCCATCAGGCCATCATTCAGTCACTCCCTCTCCCCAAAACATCATGTACTAAGAATGTTTCTGTTGATACATAAACAACTGTGTAACTGGGTTGTCTGAGCAGCATTTGAGATGGAGAGGGTGGACTTCATTCATAAGGGCCGGCATCATGTGGCACTGCTTAATGTAAGATGTTTATTTAGAAAGTGACTAAAGCACTTGAGTAGAATACCACTACAAGTACACTCTATAGTACACACTGTAACTGAAGTTCACCCAAACACAACCAGACATATAAAAGCTGATAAAAAACAACAAAAAGGAAAAGCAACAATTAACAACAATAATTTTAAATAAGGTAACTTCATATACATTAATATAAAAAATATGAACTAAAAACCCTGAAAATGATATCAGTGGTCATGCGTGGTTCATCATAGAAAACTAAACAAACTTTGGCATTATATATATATATATATATATATATATATATATATATATATATATATATATATATATATATATATATATAAATAAATAGTTACGAAGGGCAGCACTGCATTAAGTGTTTAAAAAACATTTGTGCAATGCTACAGCAAAAATTGTAGTGAAATGTACTGGAATTAATGAAAGGTTAAATAGGTTAGTTCATAATTTATAGTGTCATGGATTCCTCTGATTCATAAGTTGAGGGCTCAAGTCCAAGGCTTCAATCCATAATCAACAATTTCATGAATAAATATATGAGAGAATGTGATCTGAGGTCGGACCTCATGACCCACTGTCAAACACATCTATATGCAACATTATGCAATATAAGGTGTTCAGATCAAATGACACTGACCAATGACAACCAGCATTATATGTTTTGTCCAGCAAAAGGTTCTTACTGCTGACATTCAGTGGTGTTTGCATAGGTTGCATCAGTGCTACATCAGTTTTAATGTGATCCTTCTAAAGCAGCTCCATTTTTTTTAATTGAGAAGCAAGGCCGACCAAGTGCCCAGTGAGTCCCAAGTTGTGATGTGTCTCTATAGTAGTCACTACACCAGCGGGGTTCCTACACTCGAGCTGGGTTAGTGCCCACCATATTTCTCTTTTTACCTGTCTGTTTGCGTTTCGCCACACGGGGAATTTCCTCTGTGATATTGCCCTCTTGGGGCATGGCAGGCTCTCTGCTTTCTCGACTCACGAACATAGATGGATTATGGGACACCATCTCAAACCTCTGCTCTGCAGCTTTCCGAACAGCTGCTTTCCTCTTGGTCCTGGGCTGGGGGGAGGGTAAATCTTGTCCAGCTGCTGAGGAAGGCAAAGCGCACTGGAGAGAAGAGGAATAGCTGGTGGCAGACACAGCAGCAGTAGTAGCACCAGCCAGGGCTGCGCTGCCAAGCCGTGCCATTGCTACAGGGATCTCCTCCAGAGATTCTGCGGAGTCAGAATGATACTCAGCAGGGGGACCAGCGGCTTGTACAGGTGCAAGAGGGGGGAGGGAGGCCCGCAGGGGGAATGCTGGGAAGGGTAAGCGCTGACCAAGAGAGGAGGACACAGTGGCGGCAGCTACAGAGGACTCTATTTGTGTAAAGCACAGACACAAATCACAAGTAACTACTCGCACCCTGAGTCACCAATATCAAGACCACTGAACAACACTGAACAACAAACTTTTTTTTAAGTTTTGCTACAATTATTTCAGAATGTATTAAATTTTTCCAAGATTATATTGGGGAGACTACATGCTAAACTCAAACAGCTAAACTGTGGATAAAAACCGCTTATTTATGAAATCTCATTTCTGTAACCTAAGAAAAAAATACAAGCTTTGGTAAATAATTATCATAATTATAAAATGAAAATGATAATTATGACATAAATCAATTATATAATTCTAGATTATAAAAAGTCAATTCATGACATAAACTGGCATCATAAAAAGCTATAATTTATTTAATAATTATGACATGACTTTCTCATAATTCCTACTGTATCTTATCTCCTAATTTCTACTTCAGAATTATTATAACAAATATTTTTTAACTGTCATATAAAAAGTTGAACCTTCTCATAATTGACTTTTAAAACTCATAATTTATACAGTCATAATGAGATCAATTCAAAATTACATAAATAGAAACTGCTCATTTGACTTTTAATCTCAATGACGGTCATAACTGACAATTTTGGCATTATTGTTTTTAAGTCATAATTATGACTTTTTATCTCATAAATATGACTTAATGTCATTTATTTACTTTCTTATTAATGCCATTCCAGCATCTAGGGCTATATTTATGGTGAGAGCTCGTTTAATTCATACACAAGGCTAGTCTTATAAATTGGGAATCTTCAATTTACAATCTTCCTTTTCATGTCATAATTATTATTGACTAATGGATGTTTTCTTTTCTTATGTGGCACAAATAGGCTTCAGTAGTTACACACAGGCAGTTTAGGAGCACAGATCTATTACAGAACTATTCAAACAATGTAATTACAACTAAGAAATGCAACAGAGGCTAAAATAAAAGTTATAAATCAGGTAAAGACAACTGCTCTATTAGCAGGTTTTAACGGTCATATTGCAGTTTTATTTTTCTTTGTGCTATACTTCAGTCTAAAGCAAACAGGGTGTTGTTCAGTGATGCAAATCTACCACACTGTTTAATATTATAACATAGCAACGTCTTCCATAACTTACTAATCTCCTAAACCGGTGACACACTGTTAGGATTAGTCTACATTCTATCTTAGTTTTCATGTTCACTATGTGATATGTTGCTAATACTGTATGTTTCAGCACTGTACGTCTTAAATGTGTTCCTAAATACAAAAATATATTTTTTTTTTAAGTTAGGCACGTGCACTAATACATAAATCTCATGCCTTAATAACTGCATTATAAACAAATGTATAATATCAATGTTTTAGTTATATATTTCTAGGCACTTCATAAAACTTTGTCCTTGTTACAGTGTAATTATACATTTAAGTACTGGGTAATATTAATTACCTACATGTACTTACTATATGGCTAAGGCTAGGATTAGGTTTAGGCTTAGGGTTACTTGCATGTAATTATGCATAATTAATTGTTATTATATTAGTAAGTACATGTAACAAGGACACCTTAAAATAAATTGTTACCAAATTTTTTTTACTACTACTAATTCTCTTTTCTATTCTGTTCTGTTCTCCTATGAGTTTCAGCCTCCTTGGAAGAATCACTTTGTTGTATTTCTCATTTGTAAATTACATTCGAGAAAAGTGTCTGCTATATTAATGAATGGACACCACTATGCAAAAGTCTGCAAGTGCAAGAATGAATTAAATTGATAAAAGAAATACTTTTACACTGTTACAAAACATTACTATTTCAAACAAATGTTCTTCAGCCTTGATGAGCATAAAAGGCTTCTTTCAAAAACATGAAAAAAAAAAATCTGACCTCAGACTTCTGAGCAGTAAGTGTAAATCAAATATTACAGTCATCAGCTGATTGTGTACGCTTGTCTTACCCTGCTCAGTAGAAGTCTTTGGCATGCCTTTGGTGCTGCTGGAGTCAATGGACCTGTCACTGTTTATCTCGGCTGCAAGTTTGCGCACTTTCCTCTTTTTTTTCTATGGAAATAAATGAAACTGTTTTACCACATATTGAGTCAGATGGACATTACAACTTCAGTAGAGTGTAAAGACCACTGGTTGTATAATTAGACCCTGAATTTAATATATAATTGATTTTCTGGTGGTTGTGGTGTGTGTGCTAATGTTTCACCTGTGTGTGTTTGTGAGGGTGAGGAGATGCTTTGTTCTCTGTTATGACAGCAGGGAGGAGCTCTTCTTCGCCCATGTGCTCAGACAAGCCTCTGACCCGGCCGTTGCTGTAACGCCTGTGGAGAGACTCCCATTACTCAAAGCTTGAAAACAAATGACCAAACGTTTTTACATTCACTTATTTACTTCAAATGTTATAACATACATAACATTTCTTCAAAAGAATTGTAAAATGCATGCAGATATATAAGGAACTAATGTATTATTCCCTCCAGATATAAAAATCTATTAAGTAAAAATTCTTTAATCTATAACTGATCCTCTAGCTCACATTTTTACTACCCCACAAAAGCTGTAATATCCTTCCTTCCCTTCCAGCCAAGTTCTCAAAAGGTTGACATGATACCATAATTGCCTAATAAAATAAATGAGATTATCTGTATTTATTGAATCACAGTTAAAGGAATCAATCATCCCCTTAAGCCAAAATTGGAAAAAAAATGTGCAGAGTAACGTTGAAGACGTTAATGCAGGCAGGCTTAGGGGGAGAGAAAGCCAAGTCTTGGTCTTTTGTGAACGGAAGATTGTTTTTTTACTGAATTATTTCTTCATGATGTTAAGTCAGTGATATTTAATCGCTTCCTTGCTTTAACAATGAGCTCTTTGGCCAAATTTGAAAACTAGTCTCAGTTGTTGAAATGTTTAGGGGAGGAATGATTTTTTAAAATGTTTATAAAAGTCCCTTTTTTCACCAAGTCTGCATTCATTTGATTAAAAACATAGTAAAAACCGTAATAAACATTTGTAACAATGTAAAAGTCTTTACTGACAATTTTGATCAAGGCATCCTTGCTTTAAAAAAAAAAAACACTCATTGCCCCAAATTTTGCACAGTAATGTACATAACAATAACTCAAGTCACTGGCCATGTAATTCACTAGCTATGTAATGAAAAAGCTTAATGAAAACTTTTGGGTAATATTTTTAAGTATGCTATCATGTTTTATTAATCTGGCTGGCAAAACTCACTCTGATCCTTCTTGGGAGCTCATGGCGGTTGGATCCTCTACCTCCATCTCAGGATTGGTATAGCCAAATGTCCCGCTATAACTGACTTGCTGCTGCAGCAAAACAATGATGGAAATTAAATCATGGTGAGACGGAAAACAGGAATATCATAGATAAATTACAATTGCTTTGAAAATGAGTAGTTGTCCCACACGAAACATTAGTTGTTGCATTGTAAAGTATTTATATGCTTTAGATCCACATTAGATACTGAATGACCTTCAATGTAACTCCCTGATGTACAACCTTAAGGAAAAAACACGATGAAAATAATTCACCCATATTACATTCAATCAAACTAGCTGAATATAATGCCACCAAGTCAAGTCAAGTCTGCTTTATTGTCAATTCTTCCACATGTACATACATACATACAGAGAATTGAAATTGCGTTACTCTCAGACCCTTGGTGCATACAATTAACATTTAAGACACTGAGAGTAGACGTTCAAATACAGATAAATACAGTTTAAACATATGTACATACAACTATACAGTAGGGATGTGCGCTACGACTAATTTGACTGTCGTTTAAACGGAAGTTTTGTATCCGACTAGTCGGCTAGTCTAAAAGCTAGAAACCCCCAAAAATGGGAAAAAAAAAAAAAAAAAAGTGTGCGTGTGTCTATATAACAGCCTACACTTGAAATACTTAAATCTTTGAATCACACTGTCAAATCCCTCAATGAATTCTGCTAAAAATAGGTCATGATTATGCCTTACAAGGCATAATCACGGAGGTCCTGGGGATGTGGGGAGCTGGGGGGGGTCGTAGTATCAAAGTTCAGTGTTGCATGGGGTAAAAGAGGGAGGGGGGCACGGACGGGAGGGAGTTCAGCTTCCTGACAGCCTGGTGTATGAAGCTGTCCTTCAGTCTGCTGGTCCTCGCCTGGAGACTCCGCAGTCTCCTCCCTGATGGCAGCAGACTGAAGAAGCTGTGTGTCGGGTGGGTGGGATCACCTGCAATGCGGAGGGCTTTGCGGGTGAGACGGGTGCTGTAGATGTCCTGGAGAGAGGGGAGAGAGACACCAACGATCTTCTCAGCTGCTCTCACTATGCGTTGAAGTGACTTGCAGCAGGATGCGTTGCAAGTGCCATACCACACAGTGACGCAGCTAGTTAGGATGCTCTCGATGGTGCCTCTGTAGACGGTGCACATGATGGGGGCCGGGACTCTGGCTCTTCTAAGTTTGCGGAGGAAGCAGAGACGCTGCTGTGCTTTCTTGGCCAGTGCTACAGTGTTGTTAGTCCAGGAGAGGTCCTCTGTGATGTGCACACCCAGGAACTTGGTTTAAACAACTGGTGCTGCTCACTCTCTCCACAGTCACACCGTTGATGGTCAGAGGGGCATGCCGAGTGTGTACTCTCCTGAAGTCAACAACAATCTCCTTCGTCTTCTTCACATTCAGAGAGAGATTGTTGTCACTGCACCACCCGGCCAGGCGGCTCACCTCGCTCCTGTAGTTTGTCTCATCTCTGTTGCTAATGAGACCCACCAGCAGTTGTATTCAATAAATAAACTGTGAATCTTCAGTTCAGTTCTTTAGCTATGCTAGGACTTTGCAACTCAACCATTATCCAATAAATCCACAATAGGTATATTTGCACAAGTGAGGTATATGGATGGATGGATGTTTTTACTCCATTTTGAGAACAGAAGTGTAGAAGCTATGAGTATGTGTGTGCAAATGTGTGTGTCTTATGGTTGTGAGGCACTGATGGCACATGTTTGCTTGTGTATGTGGTAACATGAAATTAGTGAAATGCCAGCCCTGCCCAACAATCTACATAGTGAGCCAAAGCAAACAGTTCTTAACGAACAGTGAAGTCACATGCACACCTCTCAAGCGCTCTCATGAGATGTGCTACTGGGTTCAACTTACATAACCCTTCTGCAAAGCAATTACTAAAATCCCAGCCTGCATAGGTAAGAGATTCTTGTAATTGTAAAAGTATATTGTTTGTTACATACTTCATAGTGTACACTTCAATATGTACACTACCATTCAAAACAAAAGTATGGGGTTGGTAAGATTTTTTATGTTTATGTTCATCAAGGCTGCACTTATTTATGCTATGAAATATTTTTACAATTTAAAATGTATTTCTGTGATGGCAAAGCTACATTTTCATCAGCAAGTACTCCAGTATTTAGTGTCACATGACACTTCAGAAATTATTCAAATATGCAGATTTGGTGTCCAAGTAACATTTCTTATTATTATAAATGTTAAAAACAGTTGTGTTACTGTCGTGCCTGCTTACAGCCTTCACGGTCCATCAAGGCAGATTCACACTGTCCTCAAAACACACACCATGTGCTCTGTGGCAGGAAGTGAACTCATGGTCTGAGCTCATTTCCTATAGTTCAGTGTGAGCTCAATGTACCACCCCTGGGAGGATTTGACAGTAGCCTGTTGGAGACGTTTTCCTGGGAATGTGTTAAATGCTCTGAGAAGCAACTGCACAGATGATTTCATCCACACAAAGTTGTTTTAACAACCTGGTTGTTACAACAACTGCGTTGCCATGAGCTAGCCACCCTGATGATTACATATGTGGGCAACACTTGCTTTGTTTTCAATATTCAAATTCAGTACGTAAGCGTTCTTGGGGAATCTGATTTGTGAACAGATAGGCCTATGTATTACTTTAGAGGCTCAAAAGCCTAAACCATTATAAAATAAGAATTTGGAAGTGTGTCATGGCCATATCTACATACATGCACTACTGTTTAAAGGGGTCATACGATGCGATTTCAAGTTTTCCTTTCTCTTTGGAGTGTTACAAGCTGTTCATGCATAGATGAGATCCCTAAAGTTGCAAAGACTAAAGTCTCAAACCCAAAGAGATATTCTTTATAAAAGTTAAGACTCGTCCACGCCCTCCTAAAACGGCTCATTCAAACACACCCCCACGTCTACTGCTGCGTTCAAGTCCACCTGGAACATTTGTTCTTACGAGTTGACAAGTCGTTATTACGATGTCAGGTGTGTTCAAGTCACTTTGGTCAGAACAAGATGGCGATTTAACTTTTCTACATAAATTCAACGATTTTTTTAAACTCTACATCTGCAAAATGATGAATGAAGTATGTGCATCATTGTTTTTTGTTTTATTTAATTTATGAAGGTGATGTAAACTGAATAATTATATATTCTATTATAATTATACAGTAATATAATTTTTGTAAATGTAACTTATATAGTTTTATTGTACATTACAAAAAAAATATACTTTTATTAATTTCAACAACTTTACCGACGCTGCATATCTTTAGTCTTTGGCTGAGTCCTTTGCATCCGACATGTTTTTTCACTGACACGCCCCCAACTCGGAAACTCTGGGCTTAAAGAAAATTTCGAGTTTTCCACTCGTAATAACGACTTTGTGGTGGCATTCATGTGCGCTCAACTCGTAAATACGATGTATCCGACATGACTTGAATGCACCATACATCACGATGTGGAAATATTTGCGTAATGCCGCCCAAATGTTCACGCAAAGAAAGGCGGCGTGGTTTCAGTAACCACAGTAGTGATGATGCAGCCATGTCAGGGAGATGCTGTGCGTTTATATGCTTAAGCAAAAGCACTTTATTTGGCCTTCCGAAAGTAGATGCAATTAGAAATTATTGATTAAGATTTGTTTACAACACAACAGCACAACCCAAATGTTTGAATTTGTGCAAAGCATTTTATGGAGAGTTGTGTGAACCTAGGACAGTACAAGGCTGGCTATGCATGAAGGCTATTTCTAAAAAAAAAAGGGAGAAAAAAAGGGTTAATTCCAACTTTGCTGTGACAATCTGGCACTTCTGAATCAGCGACTGTAAGTATGTTTTGTTATTAGTTCAAGTATTTGCTATTGACTGTTCAAATGTGGAGTTTTTCGCGTAACGCGCCATGTGAGTGTGTGTGTGTGAGGGGAACAGGGTCACATCACAGCGGAGTGTACAGCCCATCAGAAATCGTCTTAACTGCAGCTTGTGTACTGCAAATATATACGTGCATAATCATTGTCTGTCACGCGACTCTGTTCCCTTTCGGGCTTGAACTGATAAAATTAACTTGAAAGCTGAAGCTCGCGATTATGGTAAGGGGCTTTACACTTCCAATGCATACTTGGTGTTCGGCCAATCACAATGCACTGTGCCAGTTGGCCAATCAGAGCAGACTGCACTTGTTGGAAGGAGGGGCTTTGTAGAAACAACATGTTTGAGAGAGGCGGGGCATAGAGGAAATACAATAATTTACAGTATTTGAAAAATAATGTGCTTTTTGAACATTAATGCATGTCAACATATTCTGTTACACCAAATACACAAAATAATGATCTTTAACATAGCATCATATGAAGCATCATTTAAAAGTTTTAGGCTAGTAAGATTTTGTTCATGTTTTTCAAGGAATGCCCTAATCCCCACTAAGGCTGCATTTACTTGATTTAAAATACAGTAAAAACTATATAAATACATTAAAACTATGAAATATTGTCAAATATACTATTTAAAATATGTTTTCTATTTTAAAGCATTTTAAAATGTAATTTATTCCTGTGATGGCAAAGCTGAATTTTCAGAAGGCATTACTGCTGCTGCCAGTCTTCAGTGTCACAAGATCCTTCAGAAATCATTCTAATCTGCTGATCTGGTGCTCAAGAAACATGTCTTACTATTATTGATGTTGAAAACTGTTGTGCTGCTTATTATTTTTGTGAACCCATGATACATTTTTTTCAGGATTCCTGATGAATAGAATTAGAAAAAAATATATATTTTTTGTAACAATGTAAATCTCTTTACTTTGACTTCAGACAAATTTAATGCTGAATAATGGTATTGTCTTCTTTAAAATATCTAGATAAGTACATAAAAGAAAAATAAAACAATGAAACAAAAATGGCATTCCCAGCAAATTCTTTAGCACAGAATTAGTTTAAACATGCATGCACTTGATGTATGCTCCAATTATTAACTTGTAAAATAATAAGCAGAAATACAGGTCTGTTGAGAGCCTGCATTGTTTTCAATGGCCTATAAACAAAATGTTGGCATTAATCAGCTATATTATATACATATATTATATATATTTTTTATTATTATTTTACACAAAACAAAACTTTACAGTATAGACTTGGTGCATGTGCTAAAAATATGTTTGTTTTTGTCTGTGTTGTACCTTTAATAGATTCATCTTGGGAACCCCAGATTCATTCTCTGGAGGGGGCTTTCTGGAATCTTTGGCCTCTTGCCGATGCCGCTGTCGCACAATATACTCGTATGTGCTAAGCCTGTTCCACACTAACAGAGAGAATGAAACGGAGAATGAGACAGAGGATCTGATACAAAATGTCTACTGCTGTATCATCCATTCACATCACACCATTTTCAGTGTCATTCAGGACAGGAACCATATCTATAAATTATTTATTGTATATATTCATATCATCAGGCAAAAAAGTATAGATGTGGATGTTTGTTTCTGGTTTCATCTCAAAAATAGGTTGGAAAGTGAAAAAAAAATTCTTTAGCCTCTGGATTTTCTAGGAATGCCCCCTTGTGGCACACAGTGAGATGTCACTTGTGCATTACAGGGCTCCATTTAGTATACATAATTTAAATATCTATCTTATTTTACGCTTATATTTCTTCCAATGTTTATTTGATTCAGCTGAAAGTCATAAGCTCTACTCCAACCCGACAAACCCACAGCGGAAAATGTTTAATTAATAACGGCAACAAAACATCAAATAACCCTAGAACCAGAGACTGATCATAGAATGACTGTCTTTGTCGTTGTGGCTTCAGAAAATGAACTGATCTTGCCTTTGTGTTTGTTGTCATGGTTACCAAAGATAGCACTAAGCTACACAGATCTGCCTGAGCTGAAGGTGGACAGCATGCGGCGGTGAGGGACTGTTTCATGGTAATCAAGCTGTGGCCTCTCTCATGCAGAAGAATTAAGACTACACCAAAGCCTGAGGTCAAACCCAACGGTTGGCATTGTGTAGATATCGACCTGATTATTCCAGGCATCAGAGGAATACACCTGCACCTGCAGTTCAAAAGGCGCAGGCGGTGAATAGTTAGTTGCAGTAAACCCCGCTTCAAATATATGCGTGTAATGATATATGCAAATATATGCCTGTTTTAATTCAAAGTGTGCTGCACTGACTTTTAATGCATTCAGCTCCTTATTAAATTCCTTTGAATGCATTATTAATCAGGTCACGGGAGGCATAATCCTAGCTTAATATTGAAGGCAGAGGTGTGCATTGGTGGGAAGGCTCTCTCAAACAATACTGTTCAAAAGTAGGATTCAGTAAGATTTTAACTGATCAGCAATTTAACTGATCAAACGTGACAGGAAATACTTTTATATTGTTACTATTTCAAATTGTTTTTCACGACTGATGGATAGAAAAATTAAAAGTATCAGTTTCCACAAAATAATTAAGCAGCACAGCCGTTTTCAACATTGTAATTTTCAGAAAATGTTTCTTGTCAGCATATTAGAATGATTTCTGAATAAACATGTGACATTGAAGGGGGAAAGTAACTGCTGTTTAAAACTATTTGCAATCACGGGAATTAATTACATTATAAAATGTATTAAAATAGAAAAGTTATTTTAAATTGTAATAATATTCCACAAAATTATTGTTTTTACTGTACAAATAAATATAGCTCTGCTAACAAAAACATTTTTAAAAATCTTGTAGGTAGAAGAGTGTACTCACTGAGGTATATGTGGAAGCAGAGTAAGTGTCCCAGCAGAAGTGCAGACAGTAGGCCCAGAGCAACGGTGACTCCTGCAAGAGCGGGAATGGCTGGACCAGCTGTGGTTACTGGAGCCACCGGCAGAAACAAAAACCACACCACAGATTCATTCCTTACTGCAGACACACAAAAAAAAAACCCAGAAAATTGTGGACACTGGACAGAAATTTGTGAAAATGTGTAGTTTGTTGTGTGTAGTGTGATCAACTTTTCAGTGCATTCAGACATGCCCACAAAACACCTCTTACCCTGTTGAAAGTGCTTGTCAGATCGAAGTTTTGATGGGTCCAAAAAGAACTCTATAAAAACATAACTAGCAATAACTACAACCAAAACAATCCCCAGGAGAGCAGAAATCACACTATTGAGAAACAGCCTGTGACAAATAGAAAGAGAGAGAAACAGAAATTAACAAATACATTGTGTTTGGTCTTTAGATTTTCAGACTTTCAAAAAGATTTTATTTTACTAAATGTTTTTTTGTATACACTATTGTTTGAAGTCAGAAATACAGTTAAAAAAAAAACAATAGTATTGTGGAATACTATTACAATTTAAGACTGGTTTCTTTTTTAAAAACATTCCTGTGATGGCAAAGCTGAATTTTCAGCAACCATTGTTTTCAGTGTCACGTCATAATTCTGAAATCATTCTAATATGCTGATTTGGTGCTCAAGTAACATCATTATCATTATTATTTTTAGGATTCTGTGATGAAGAGAGAGTTCAAAAGAACAGCAATTACTTGAGAAATGTTTTGTAACAATGTAAATGTCTTTTACTGTCCCTTTTGATCAAATTAATACATACTTGCTTAACAAAAGTATTAATTTCTTAAAAAAAAAAAACAACAAAAACATCGGACCCCAAAAAGGGGGAATTTGTGGATGTTATGCCACTTGCAAAAAAAAAAAAAAAAAAAAACCTGCATTAGGACTTTAGTCACACTGTCTGATTATGATCATTTAATTTAAAGACACAAAAAACACAACACACATGACTGATTCATTGGTCAGCATCCCAAAGGTCTGCCAGTGAAAATGAAACTCACAAATGAAATGAGTGTTTGTATGTGATGCTAAGCAACAGCACTTGATCTCATGGTTGCTTTATGACTTCCATTTCAGAAAACATTACATATGTCATAAAATCATGAAATGTTTCACATCAGCATACTGGATATGGTGCCAGCCAGACTAAAAAATAAAATGCTATATCTGAACATTACATCTCTCTCTGGATAGTTAGACATAGGATCCACCTTGAAAAATACTCTGACAGTTAAAATATCCATCTACCAGCCGCTGTGCATGGAAGCGACAGAACATGAAAATCAGACCCACATAATGACAGACAGAGAAAGAGAGTGAAAACAACTCACCAGTAGTTTCTGCTGCCCACACAATTGTTCAGCCATCGACAGTGGTGGTCAAAGCTTGCCACACACTTATTACATGCACTACAGTGTTTTGATTTAGGCCCCCTGGAAAGAACAGTTTTACAGTCGTTTGACTACAGTTAAAGAAATCTGAATAAAGCATCTGTACACATGCATACCCACACAACAATTGAGAAGCAGATAGCAGCATGTCTGTACTTACACATCTACTTCACAGAGGTAGCAGTGACAGTTCTCAATGACGTGTGCATGTTTGGTGCGGTCAAACACCGGCATGGGTCCCTTATAACTCTTAGCTCTGACATTATAATCCGCAGGGTCAATGGAGATGGCCATCAGGTGCATGAAGAGGTGACAGATAAATGTAATGCCTGTACACTGAGCTCTGAGTTAAAGACTGATGTTTAATCAAAAAGTGAGTCTCTCAAAAGAAGAGGTATAGTTCACACAAAGATCCAACTTTGAATGGCTGCTACAGGGTAACATATGTATATTAATATGATGCAGATGTGTGTAGGAACAGGTTTTGTGTAGGCCATGTGACAAACTGTAAAACAAGGATACAATATATCCGGCTGGGATCCAGTGTGTGGGGAGCAGAGGCACAAATACACCGAAGCCAGTGACAGCAAAGTAGAGATAAAGCAGCCAGGCCAGGAGCTGGAAAGGGTGTGGGGGCCAGCTCCAACCATTGGTCCGAGAGCACAGGGGCACATCTGCTCTCCTGGTTACCCCCTCATTCACTGGGGCTGTACGATTAGAGTTCTTACTGCAGACATCCATGAGAGGGGAGCCTCCTTCTGTCACTCCTGCCATTAAAACAATGCAGAATGATTACTTTGAACATATTACACATTTGATTTGGCTCTGCAGACTTAGGCTGATGATACACGTAGCAACTTTGGGCAATGTTGCCATCAATGGGCAACCAGGTGAGACAAAGGGCCCACGACCAATCATATAGAATTTTTTTACCCATTCTCAATGGGAAAGTGCCCAAGCAACATTGCTAAAAAAAAGTTGCCTGGCAAAATTGCCCCGAAGATCATCAACCTTACTGCTTTAAAGGGATAATTACCCCAAAATGGTAATTCTGTCATCATTTAATCACCCTCAAGTTGTCCAAACCTGTATGACTTTGTTTCTTCTGTCATGCATAAAAGATACTTTGAAAAGTGTTGAAGCATTTTGTATTTTATTTTTTGGTTTAGTTACAAAAACATCCTTCAAAATAAAGGAGGAAAGAAGATAGAAAGTCCTAAAGCTTTGGAATGAGATGACAGTGAATAAATGACGGCAGAACCTTCTACACATTTTAAAATAATGCCACAACAATGTTTAAAACGGAGTTCAGAATTATTGTATTTTTAATTATTTCACTCAGAATTAATCGCAAAAGCTTTGTTTTTATAACAATTACATTTCTTAAAGCATATATATTTATGATTGCTTAAAATGTTATGGCTATCCTACTTGCAAATTTTAGGCACATCCAAAAAAGTTTTTGTAGAAAACTGTTCAAAAATACATTAACCCACAAATTCCTTTATTGATATCTAGATATCTTAATTGGTCACTAATCCACTATAATAACCAGTGAATTATGATTAACCATAAAATTCACCTGCTCAGTTTCTGATGTCAGGACTCTGGGCTTCTCCGCCACATCTGAATCAGCCAACATTACCTGCACTGCTTTTTCTTAACACGAAAACTACCACTAACCTGACACATCTTTGAGCCTCACCCACAGCAGCAACACAACAGTTCTGAGTGACAGCTAGCTCTATCTTTACTCATTTACTGTATCTGTAGCCTGCGTCTCAGTAACCTAAATCTCTCATCCCGTGGGTAAACCAATCTCCTCTAGATGTAGTAATTAACTTGCAACAGAGCACCAAAGATATACGAGGCTTGAAACTGACCAAATGTTGTGTGCGTTGAGCACGACCGACTGTACCGTTACCTTCAACTAATCATTGTGCAAACAAATCACATCTTACAGCAACCGCGCGCATCTCGATCAACATCCAAAGCGTTTTATTCCTCTAATTAATCGAAGCTGCTTAATCGACTTCACAGATATCAAAAAATAAAGATTTTATAAAACAACAACAGCACTCAATCCAATAATTTCGGCATGTAGAGACAATTTGTGTATTAAATAGCTGACCGCCGCACCCACTTCCGGGAAAACCGTTACACGACACACTTTATGTCAAATTAAAAGTCCTTAGCATTAAATAACAAAGAAAAAAATGTTTACATTAAAAGTACTTTATTAATAACAAATGGAAGTTTTTTTTATTATTATTTCATAGCACCAAATCTGATATAATCACATTCTTATTTATTATAATTCTTATTAGCAGTATTAGGAGTTTCAGTGTTTCTGATTGTATTCAGTGTTGCAGTTTTCCAGGAGAGGGAAGCAATATCATGCTTTAAAATATCATGAAAATTGCTACATATTGAACAGCAACATACATTAGTTCACTTTTGTTTCCTCAAAAGAACAGTTTTGGAACAACAGAGAATTTAATGTTTTTGGTCAATTAAAATATTATTATTATTATTTTCTGGAGAAGCTTATTGCAGCTATTATTTCTGTTAATTCTGTAAATATGTCAATGCAATGTGAGTGCTATGGTCATTAAAATAGCCTATAAAGTGCTACTCACATGGTCCAAACATCCATATCAAACTTTTCATTCAAAATTGTAAGAAAAAATACATTAAATATGCCATTTCACAACATTTATGTTCTATAATGCCTAATGTCTAAATATAAAATGTATAGAATGAGGAGGAATGAGATCTAGTACAAGAAACAGAAGTTTATATTGAGTCACGTACAGGGATGGGTACCGAAACTCGGTATTAAATCGGTCTCGGGGCTAAATTATGAAAGACCGGAGTATCGATAAGCTCTGACGTTATCGGTACTTCTGTCGGTATTGGAGAAATTAAGAAAACACACATACATTTATTGTTTCTCTCTCTCTCTCTCTCTCTCTCTCTCTCTCTCTCTCTCTCCCTATATATATATATATATAGCCTATATATGTCGCCAGCTGTTTTTATGTGCAATAATATTCAAACATTTGTCTATGATGCATTTTTGCTATGCGCAATTCAGAAGCCAGATCGCGCTCACGCGGAGCTTCAGCACACGCAACATGAAAGTCCTGTTTAATTATGATAGAAGAGAGAACCAACTATTCAAACATCTGCTCACACTTTAGGCCTGTGGCTGTTATATTAAGCTAAGTATTTATTTTTATTTTTTTCGATTTTGGATTCCAAGGATTATAGCCGCATTTCTTCTAGCACAACTCCCTTCCCTTCATAGCGGTTGATTCGTTCCTCCGAATCAAAACTTAACATCTGAATCAGCTCAATCAGTGATTGTTATAAAATGCCGTCTTTACTGTTGCTACATTGCAGGACATGTTTGATAGTAAAACGTTGAAAGTACAATCTGCTGTTCCCCAGGCTGAAATGTGTGTGCGCGCGTGTGCCTGCGCGGCAGCGTGCTCCAAAACGAACAAGTACATTTTGAGCTTCGGGCGCGTCGAAATAACACACAAAAATATGCCAAAAAATACACACACAATGTGTCAAAATGGCCGGTTATGAGAGTCTTCACTTTTATGTTTTAAGTGGACGAGAACAGTTGGGAGAAAATCCGATGCGTGTCAGTATATTGTCTTAAAGTGTCCGACTGGAGCTTGAGCCATCAATGTTAATCAAAGAACAAAATGCAAAGAGAAAATCACCCACAGCTCTTAATCTGAATAACGTTATAGCTTTAATAAACATAAATCTATCAGTACATACAGTGAAAACTATGCAGTGCTCATTACATTTGATTACTTTTGTAACTATTACTTACCTGAACATTAATATTAGTAGACCTTCATGGAAAAATGAAAGCACTGTTTTTCATTTCGTTTGTGTGTTTGTTTTATTGTATTTGTCAGTTTGTTTTACTTTGTTTCTTTGTTCATGTTGTTACAGTATCTTATCTTATGTATATAAAACACTAAAAATACCTGCACACTGGTGCATTTACAAATTGATGAAGTGCAGGCATTTTTAGTGTTTTATATACATAAACAATACAATACTGTAAGAATATGAACAAAGAAACAAAGTAAAACAAAAAGTACCGATAAGAATACCGTTAAAGTACCGGATCGATAAGCAGTATCGATAAGAGTAGTAATACCGTTAAAACCTTAAAGATACCCATCCCTAGTCACGTATTTAAAAGGCATTTTAAGGCTTCATTTCATTTATCTGTTATGTGAACATCTTGTAGATACTCTAGTCTAAGCATTTGGCTTGGGACCTAACCCATGTGTTTATGTAATAACCATTATTTTAAAAAGCACATTCCTATGGGGGCATAAGAGCAACTCCTTCCAAAGGAGGACGGAGTCTTTTGTTCTAAACAAGATCCTAACTGAAATCACTATTATTACTTAACATATTTGATTCTTGTGTTAGATAATCTCTATAATATGGCCCCAGATCAGATCGAGAACACATGATAATTTGTATGCATAGTTTGTGCAGATAAAAATTGTTGTTGTTCAAATGTGTGAACTGAAGCAAATGCGGTGGTTTTGTGCCATAGCCACCAAAAAGCATAGCATGTTTTGCAACTGCTGCATGCCGATCGACTTTCCAGTATAGAACTTAACCATTTTAATTACTAGATGGCTTGATTTATTTTTTTTCAATAGCTGATTTACAATATACAGAAAGACAGACTTAGAATGGAATTTTTCAAGCAAACTCTGGTTGATGGCATGTTTTCATTCAGCATTATTTGTCTGCACTCCAGAGTGTGCTTGAAGTGACTGATGAAGGCCTGATGAAGACTGCTCATATTCTCATGTGGCACAAAACGTTTATCCAATGGGCAAGTGGAAACAATCATTACAAACTCATCATTCATAACTGGCCTGCTGAAGACTCCCAGCCTTCAAAAGTCTTACTTCTCATTTGAGTGAAATACCATACGGTGTGCAGACTGACCAATAACCCCCCAGTTAACGGCATCTGAGCGGGACCCTTAAGGCTTGTAACTCAGGAAAAAACTCAAGTGCTGTCTGTTCTCTGCTTTGGGAGGAAGGTAATATGACACCGAATTGGCCATGCCAATGATGTCCAGCTTGTCCTGTGGTGGGATGGCTTCTGTCAGGGAATGAGCACATCTGGAGTTCTGGAACATTTTGGCTAAGCAATTCAGTTCCTAAAGGAAAATTTTTTTGGATGAGTTTGTATCCAATACAAGCATTGGTTTTCTGCATTATTTATTGATACACCTGTTCCAACCCCCATAGTCCCCCAGAGAGAGTCAAATGAGGTGAGACTGGAGGGGTGACTCCGTTTTGAGCACTTCTACAGAACAGGCATGATATTCTACGAATGTGGTAAGTAATATTTGAATGCTGCAACAAGCACGCCCCATGTTAATTTGAACTTCCCCAGCAGGATCTGCTGAACAATGAGCTCTATTTCTATCCCAGTTCACCGTTCTAGAGGACATGCACGTCACAATGTTTAGCTAACAGTTTTTGGCTGAGCGTGGAGTTCATGCGGCCCAAGCAGTAAAAGCTAAACTGCTTTTGAAGAGAACGTTTGGGCTCGCTCTCTCTTGGCAGTGGTGTGAATGGTAACAGAGAATGACACAGGGGCCAGTGAGTTTATATGGGTTGGGAACGATCCTCTCACACACTTTCCCACATATAAAACTTAAATATCTGAGCATTGACTTCCGTTAGCAGTTCTTCAGCAAAGGGATCCATTAACTCCTGTAGTTAAACTAACAAGCCTTAAGACCCATTCACAATAACAACGATATCTATAAAGATAACGATTTGAATGCCTGGTGGTGCTGACTTTCTATAGTTCCAATCAACGTAACACTGTTAAGAATGTGTTCATTAGATCCTGGCAAACACATTTCTTGGCTTAGGCTGAGATTTGACCTGACAAGAACTGTACGACTGAAGAAAGCACTGCTGTCTTTGAGAGGCCCAGGCCAAGGATGAGCGAAGACTGGAGGGAGAATCTGGCAGTAACATAAACGCACACACACACACACACATATCTGAACCTCATGCTCTGGCCTTGGCACACTGCACCCCTTGCTTGATAAAATTAGAATCGGGAAGCAGAACAAAACGTGAAGTGCTCTGCATGAGTACATATTAAGTTTCTCAGAAACTGAATGTCAGACACGTTTATGGTCTTGTTAATCAAAAGAAAAGGGGACCTCTAAACTCTGACTTACTGTATTTGGCCTGTAACCGTACACCATGCGAATTTTCTGTGCTCATTGACAGAGTGGCTTGTGTCTTTTAAAACATTTAGTCTGCCTCACTGCTCAAGACACATGTTCCTTTTCAATAGGATAGTTTTTGAAATTGCTTTTCTTTCCCTGTGCAGTGCTGTCTTATGGCGTGCAAATAAAAAATAATAATAATAATAAAAAAATCCCTCCATAATTTATAATTAAATTGATTTGGCCAATTTTAAAATATGATTTGGAATTTATACTGTCCTTTAGGACAGCACCACATTTTTGTTTTATGCGGTAGTGATTATTTTATACAAGATTAAGCAGTACTCACCTTCTTCCTTACAAGTCATATCTCAAAATAGTCTTTATTTCATCTAGTGTTGATGTCATGTCTATATAAACATAGG
Source organism: Barbus barbus (assembly GCF_936440315.1). Classification (NCBI taxonomy): domain Eukaryota; kingdom Metazoa; phylum Chordata; class Actinopteri; order Cypriniformes; family Cyprinidae; genus Barbus; species Barbus barbus. Next base: position 21,157,823 of record NC_136729.1, on the reverse strand, counting down.
ATGGAATGTTTTAAACGTGAATTTGAAAACACACAACTTTTTGGTCTTTTTGTCTAACTCAAATGCTGATATTATTGTTTGTTTGTTTGTTAGTTAGTTAGTTTGTTTTAAATTTATTTAGGAGATTTAACAGTCCTAGATGTTTTGATGCTCCATTATGCAGGTATTATGTCTCTTAAGCTGCTCCAGTGGTGCAGTCGGTTAGCGCGTGATACTTATAAGGAGTTTGAGGGTGACAAAGCCTTCACATTCTATCGGAAATTTCCTATACTTCCCTGTGTTCTTTAATTCTGAGTTTGTCGTGTTCAAGTGCTTTGTTGTCGGAAAGAGTAGGAATCATGGAAGACAGTCCATTCATGAGTTCATTCTTGACTATTTCTCGCAGAAATCTTATTAAAGCCAAAAGGTATAGTTTAACTGAACTGAAACCTATCTGCAGTCATTTGATGTCTACATTTGGAAATTATTATCACACAGAATGAGTCACACCCTCATTTTCTTTCCCCCCAGTTTGATTCATCTCTCTTTTTCCGGTCTTTTTGTTGGAGCATTTGCTCTAATTTCCCCAGTGGTGGCCATATAGTGAGATTGGGAGCTCTAGGCATCGTCTGCATTGGACTCGATTTGAAAACTGAGCGCACAGAATCAACAGCTTTGCAGGGTCAAAGAAATGAATAGAGGCATGCTCTCTGGGAATTTGACCTTGGAATCTTCTCTGTCTGTGCTTTGACAAGCAATTCTTATTACTTTCTCTTGATAATTGATGTTGGGGCATACCTCACCGACCCCCCTTTACTTCTCACTGTAACAACAGTTTCCATAAAGAAAGGACAATTGTGCCTCTCCATTCCACCTCATGCCACTTCCCAGCTCCTTCTGTACCTTGCATGCCAGGAACAATGATTATGGCAGCAGGGGTTGTGTATAGTGGTTGTTTTTGGGGGGTACATGAGGACAGTCAAGGGGATCCTTTACTTCTGTTGCCAGGTCCTCAACAGGAGTCTCCTGGGATTGCTGCTGGTGTAGCACGCTCTTCCTCTCCTCCACAAAGGGAGATTTAGCTCTTGCTGTGTTTAGGGAAGTGGACTCAGAGGGAGGTGGAATCAGAAAAAAGGAATCTAGAGCAAAGAAACAATAGCATCACAAAAAAGAACCGTCATGGCCTTTTAATGTTTGCAGAAAGTCCCTTGCTTCCCCCCTCAGGCATTTTTAGCATTGTGTGTGCCTGCCCACCCAGGACTACGACATTAGTTAACATACTGGGAGTACAACCCGAATTCCGGAAATGTTGGGACATTTTTAAATTTTAATAAAATGAAAACTAAAAGACTTTCAAATTACATGAGCCAATATTTTATTCACAATAGAACATAGAGAACATAACAAATGTTTAAACGGATAAATTTCACACTTTTATCCACTAAATGAGCTCATTTCAAATTTGATGCCTACAGGTCTCAAAAAAGTTGGCACGGGGGCAACAAAGGGCTGAAAAAGCTCGAACCTTTGAAAAGATTCAGTTGGGAGGACATCTAGCAACTAATTAATTAATTGACATCAGGTCTGTAACATGATTAACTATAAAAGGGATGTCTTAGAGAGGCAGAGTCTCTCAGAAGTAAAGATGGGCAGAGGCTCTCCAATCTGTGAAAGAGTGCGTAAAAAGATTGTGGAATACTTTAAAAACAACGTTCCTCAACGTCAAATTGCAAAGGCTTTGCAAATCTCATCATCTACAGTGCATAACATCATCAAAAGATTCAGAGAAACTGGAGAAATCTCTGTGTGTAAGGGACAAGGCCGAAGACCTTTGTTGGATGCTTGTGGTCTTCAGGCCCTCAGATGACACTGCATCACTCATCGGCATGATTCTGTCATTGACATTACTAAATGAGCCCAGGGATACTTCCAGAAACCACTGAAGGTAAACACAATCCGCCGCGCCATCTGAAGATGCCAACTAAAGCTCTATCATGCAAAAAGGAAGCCATATATGAACATGGTGCAGAAGCGCCATCGTGTCCTGTAGGCCAAGGCTCTTTTAAAATGGACTGTTTCAAAGTGGAAAAGTGTTCTATGGTCAGACGAGTCCAAATTTGGCATTCTTGTTGGATATCACGGATGCCGTGTCCTCCGGGCTAAATAGGAGGGAGACTTTCCAGCGTGTTATCAGCGTTCAGCTCAAAAACCAGCATTTTTGATGGTATGGGGGTGCATAAGTGCATACGGTGTGGGCAGCTTGCATGCTTTGGAAGGCACTATGAATGCTGAAAGGTATATAAAGCAACATATGCTCCCCTCCAGATGATGTGTAGTTCAGCAGGACAATGCAAAACCACATTCTGCAGCTATTACAACAGCATGGCTTCGTACTAGAAGAGTCCAGGTGCTGAATTGGCCTGCCTGCAGTCCAGATCTTTCACCTGTAGAGAACATTTGGCACATCATTAAACGAAAAATAGGTCAAAGATGACCACAAACTCTTCAGCAGCTGGAAACCTATATCAAGGAAGAAAGGGACCAAATTCCAACACCAAAACTCGAGAAACTCATAACCTTGATGCCCAAGACGTCTTCAAACTGTTTTGAAAAGAAGAGGAGATGCTACACCGTGGTAAGCATGCCCCCCTCCCAACTATTTTGAGACCTGTAACAGGCATCAAATTTTAAATGAGCTCATTTTGTGCATAAAATTGTACAATTTCTCAGTTTAAACATTTGTTATATTATCTATGTTCTATTGTGAATAAAATATTGGCTCATGTGATTTGAAATTCTTTTAGTTTTAATTTCATTCAAATTTAAAAAAACGTCCCAACATTTCCGGAATTCGGGTTGTAGAACAACATTACAGAAGCAGCAGAGTTTTTTCTCTGATGCCAACAAGTGTCCAATAATGACCTACAAAGGAAAAAGGGTGTTTTTTTTATTGAATGTATTGATCAATTTGATATGAATTTTCACAGTCCATTTAATATGCACATATATTGAAGCTAAATTTAAAAAATACAAAACATTTAAAATAACCTGCATATTCTTCATTCTTTAAATAATAATTACAAAAAACTAAGAACAAATAGAAAGATCCACACTGCTTTTGCTTATTTTTTTATTTTTCATTTTTCATTATGCAACACCCCTGTTAAAAAAAAAAATGGTATGTTTAGAAGCATGACAGCTGGTTTGAGCAGGTCCTAAGCAACTCGATCCTGCTCAGGACCAGCTCATAACCAGATCAGGACCAGCTTAAACCAGCCCATGACCAACTAGGACCAGCTTAAATTATGTTTTATTAACAAGGTTCGGGAGGAGCACGATCAGATAATCAGTCTGGCCCAGGTGCAGCTCGTCAGCTAATCACCTTAACAAGCACATCATCAGGTGTATATATACACCTGAATATCACAAGCCTCCACGGCCTACAGCTACAGAAGCTGAAACGAGCACAAAGTTGCTTATGCTTTCAACACATGCACTCACATCTCAGTCTTTTCCTCCCATTACTTCTAATCCTTTTCCTTTTGAGTGGCCTCCAGTTCCCATAGCACAGGCTAGCGTGAGTCTGCCTCCGCTAGCTGCGCAGGCTGCGCAGGCTTTTCAGGATGTCAAAAACTCCACTCCTGTGGTCTACAATGGCTGAAGGAAGCGTGAGGCTGCCTCCGCTTGCAGATCAGGCCCACACATCTTGGGCTTTTCTAATGACCCCTTTTTCTTTTCAGTCGCCTCCAGCTCCCATGGCAGACACTAGCCCAGAGGCCTATTTAAAAGTCAGGCTGCCTCTGCTGCAGGATTGTCAATAAATTTGAATTTCGAATATTTGTCGAGTTCAAAATAAAAATCCTCATTCGAATACAAAAACGATGCATTCGAATTTTAGGCGTGTCAGACAGCCTTATCAGTGGCACACAGAATGCATATTTTGCACATTTTCTAGAGTGACATCACTTTTAGACTCGTATCTCGCACGAGAGAAGCATGTTTAGAAAGCCATGTAAAATGTCCAATTGGCTCTCGTCTATTTATATCGTCTCTTTATATTAAACTATGCATACATTATGCTGTTTTGTTCACCATTGTTTAAGCAACTTAATTGATTTATATTTGGTTCATAAAGATTATGCACTTTTTCACAGATAGTCATGTCGTTTTATTGCTTTAATAAACGTGCATTTTTAATATTCTGCTCTATGCACCTTCCTGTGGCCCTAGGAGAGAAGCCAAAAGCTTTCTCCCCCTAACTGAAATTATGCCTTTCAAATTTGAATAGAATTCGAATATTGATAATATTTAGGTGGAGAATTTTTTTTGTTTTTCAGCCATTTCTGACAGCCCTACTCTGTTGTCAGTTGTGTCCCATGCTCCTTTCCCCCATAGCTCCCTACTTTCAAAATAACGTTGTCTTTTTCCAGATCAAGTTCCGGCTCCCCTCGAGATTCAAGACGCAGCAGGCCATCAGCAAGCATGGGCCACGCCCCAGACTTGGCCGCTCCTCACACTGCATTGCCTCTCTCCTCTTCTCAATAAATCACTGCGGTGCCTTCAGCTACAGCGCCACATGCAATGCCGCTGACTTAGCTTCCCAAATTCCCATCCTTCGCACTCCCTTCCTTCTACCTCTGGCGGCAGACGCTAGCGTGAGGCTGCCTCCGCTAGCCACTCAAGCTCAGCCACCTTACACTTACCCTTTCGCTACTCCTTTTCCCTATCAATGGCCAGCAGCCCCTGCTACAGACATCCAAGTAGGGCATCATCAGCCAGCAATGCAAGCTTACCGGCCTTCTCCCTCATTTCCTTCTACCTCTTCCTACATGCTTCCCTAAGCACCATAGGCTAATCCGTGCGCGAGGCTGCCTCCGCAAACGGTTTCGACCCCTCCCTATCTTCCTTCTAACCCTTCTCTCCAATCCAAACCCCAGTACACTTCATTCACTCACTGCAATCCCACTACCTACCCCACTGAATGTTGCAGCTCCAGAACCACCCCTTATACCAATACCATCAAGTCTCAGATTCTCACAGAAATTCTAAATGCTGGCTCCGGAGGCGGACCCATCGCCAACCCCAGTTCCTCACTGTTCACAACTCGTATCCCTATAACACATCCTTCACAACCTCTCCTCGACACGTTACTAAGTTCCTTCCTCCAAGCAGGTTCACCCAGTACCATCCATTCCATATCCAACAGCTGATCCAAGCTCTCGGTCAATGGTCATCGGACGCCTTCAAGAGCTATATCAGGACCAATAATTTTCACAAAGGAAGCCATCTAACTCTAATCAGTTCAGTGAAATTTGACACTGCCACTGCAGTGCCCTGCTCATTTAATGCCACCGCTGCAGTGCCCCGCTTAATTTGATATTGCCACTGCAGTGCCCTGCTCATTTGATAGTGCTGCTGCAGTGCCCCGTTTAATTTGATCCTGCTGCCGCAGTGTCCCGCTAATTTGATCCTGCCACCGCAGTGCCCTGCTCAATTTGATATTGTTGTTGCAGTGCCCGGCTCATTTGATACTGCCGCTGCAGTGCCCTGCTCCACTCATGCAATACTGCTGCTGCAGTGCCTTGCATAATTTGATACTGCTGCTGCAGTGCCTCGCATAATTTGATCCTGCCACCGCAGTGCCCTGCTCAATTTGATACTGCCGTTGCAGTGCCCTGCTCAGTTTGATACTGCTGTTGCGGTGCCCTGCTCAATTTGATCCTGCCGCCGCAGTGTCCTGCTCAATTTGATACTGCCGTTGCAGCACCCGGCTCATTTGATACTGCCATTGCAGTGCCTTGCATAATTTGAGACTGCCGTTGCAGTGCCCAGCTCACTTGATACTGCCGTTGCAGTGCCTCGCATAATTTGATACTGCCGCCGCAGTGCCCTGCTCAATTTGATACTGCCGTTGCAGTGCCCGGCTCATTTGATACTGCCGTTGCAGTGCCCAGCTCATTTGATACTGCCGTTGCAGTGCCTGGCTCATTTGATACTGCTGTTGCAGTGCCTGGCTCATTTGATACTGCCGTTGCAGTGCCTGGCTCCGTTCATTCGATACTTCCGCTGCAGTGCCTTGCATAATTTGATCCTGCCGCCGCAGTGCCTCGCATAATTCGATACTACCGCTGCAGTGCCCTGCTCATTTGAAACTACCGCTGCAGTGCCCGGCTCCAATCATTCAATACTGCCGCTGCAGTGCCTCGCATAATTCGATACTACCGCTGCAGTGCCCTGCTCATTTCAAACTACCGCTGCAGTGCCTCACTTAATTCGGTACTACCGCTGCAGTGCCCGGCTCCACTCATTCAATACTGCCGCTGCAGTGCCTCGCATAATTTGATCCTGCCGCCGCAGTGCCCTGCTCAATTTGATACCGCCGTTGCAGTGCCCAGCTCATTTGATACTGCCGCTGCAGTGCCCTGCTCAGTTCATTCGATATTGCCGCTGCAGAGCTTAGCATAATTGGATCCTGCCGCTGCAGTGCCTCGCACAATTCTATACTACCGCTGCAGTGCCCTGATCATTTGAAACTGCCGCTGCAGTGCCTCGCATAATTCGATACTACCGCTGCAGTGCCCTGCTTAATTTGATAATGCCATTGCAGTGCCCTGCTCATTTGATACTGCCACTGCAGTGCCCCGATTTTGATACTGACGCAGCAGTGCCCTGCTCATTTGATACTGCCGCAGCAGTGCCCTGTTCATTTGATACTGCCGCAGCAGTGCCCCGCTTTTGATACTGCCGCAGCAGTGCCCCGTTCTTTTGATACTGCCGCAGCAGTGCCCCATTCTTTTGATACTGCCGCAGCAGTGCCCCGTTCTTTTGATACTGCCGCAGCAGTGCCCCGCTCATTTGATACTGCAGTGCCCCGCTCACTTGAAACTGCCGCAGAAGTGCCCCGCTCATTTGATACTGCCGCAGCAGTGCCCCGCTCATTTGATACTGCCGCAGCAGTGCCCCGCTCATTTGATACTGCCGCTGCAGTGCCCCGCTCTTTTATACTGCCGCTGCAGTGCCCCGCTCATTTGATACTGCCACTACCGTGGGCTCTCCCTTCCGGTGCAGCAGAGCGGCGGCTCCCTCCGGTCGCAGCGGGAGCCCTCCATCCATTGTTCCGAGTTTTCAAGGCTCATTCAGCACTGTACAGGGCTCCCCCTTCTGGCGCAGCAGAGCCGCAGCTCCCTTCGGTCGCAGTGAGAGCCCTCCATCTGACGCTTCAAACCATGCCAAGTTTTCAGCCACGAAAAGGACTCTCCATTCCGGTGCAGCAGAGCCGCAGCTCCCTTCGGTCGCAGTGAGAGCCCTGCATCTGATGTTTCAAACCATGCCAAGTATTCAGCTGCAAGAGGGACTCTCCCTTCCGGTGCAGCAGATCCGCAGCTCCCTTCGGACGCAGCGAGAGTCCCTCACCTGGCCTTCCATCGTGCTCCTCATTTCGCCTCCTCGCACAACCCATTTTTCTTCATGACAAACATATTTTTGGGGGGCTACTAACAATTTCCTCTCTGGCTGCTGTCCCATGCCATTAGCTTCTTTGGGGAGCCCTCCCTCCTGACAGCACGCCAAATATGCTTACTAATTGCTCAATCATATTATGTTAGTGCGAACTCATGAAACCAGCTGCAATGCTTCAAAACATATCTAACTAGCATATGCTGGTTCTTTCAGTAGGGACAGCATATACAAAACAGAGGTTTTGGTTATTTGCCTTCGTCAGTGAATTGTTATTACTAATACATATATATATATATATATATACATTTAATTTTTTTTTTTTTTTTTTTTATCACTACTGTATGTCATTATTTTCTGCAATCAAAAAGTTTTTCCAATATTGTAATTTTGGGAAGAACAAATATTTTTTGTGGAAAAAAGATACACTGTTTACTGTAAATATTAGGTAAACAAGTAAATATTTTCCAAATAATACAGTAGGCCTAAATATAAATTATATTTAAGGATTCTATATAGTGGCATTAAAAAAATGAAATGAATATGCTCAATCTAAGACATATGATTTCAGTCATAATTTTGATACAATGTGTAGTTACCGTACTTTAGTTTGTATGGCAAAAAAGAGGTTATTAATAAGAAATACATGTAGCGGTAAAACACAGTCTATGGCTGGGTGAAATCAGAGAATTAAATTGTAGAAGAGCATGTGTCCTGAGGGAAACTGCAAGGATTGAGAAATATCTAAGTGGTTGCAGCTTTCAGAACCATGAGTCTGGCAGTCATCACATTAGAGCTATCCAGCTTTGTTGCTGTCTTCTTCGAAATGGAGGACACACACAATACTTGGAACCACATTTTATGGCAGTGTGACAGGGAAATGAGCCCTGGTGCAAGCTGCCAACAGTGGTCTCACAGTTTCAGCTAAATGTGAGCAGAGCAGAAAAATGATTGGTGAATGGAGGTGCATCGTATTCGTAGCAATGGAAAATTATCTTCTTTTTCCTGTTATCATTCTTTATCAGTTTGCATCTTTGCAAAGGTGCAAAGTTAAAGCACTTGTTTTGATTAACATGATTAATTTGAACCTTCTTCATTAAAAATGGCAAGGACACAAAATGTGAGGGTTAAGAAAAGAAATCCCAACATAAATCATCCAATCTCTAATAGAACTGCACTAATACTGGCCTTGAAGTCATGGCCAAAAACCAGCACAACCAAATACGTCTTTTTGATTTACAGAGGCAGGTGCTCGTGGAGTTACTGATAGTTCCCACACACTGTGAAAAGCACTACATACACCAGATCAGTGTCCTTGAGAGTCTTGTGATAATTACGTAAAAATCTGCCATCCATGTTACAGTTGCATTCCAAAATGGGTTAGATGATCTCAGGCACTCTGCAATATGTATGCACTGGAAAAATGTGACACGGAAGGAAGGAAGGAAACAATTAAGCATAATCCAGACAGAATATGTGATTGGCTGCTTGTCTCTGGGCAAGCAAAACAGAGACAGTCACGGAATTTCAGTCACTGATTTGTCTGTCACATTTTTATGACAATAGAAGAATGTCTAGGGAAATATGATTCACACATTGCTCCATGTGTGTTGCAGTGCAGAATGAAAAAAGAAAACGTAGATGTTTTGTTACACTGTTACATTTTTAGGAAATCTCTAAACCAGGGGTCCTCAACTATGGACTTCGAGATTCACTTTCTTGCATAGTTTAGCTCCAACCCTAATTAAACACACCAAACTAATCAAGGTCTTCAGGATTACTACAAAGTGGTAGGTAGGTGTGTTTATCCAGGTTGGAGCTAATCGCTGAAGGAAAGTGGATCTCATCCAGAGTTGAGGACCTCTGCTCTAAACAGTTTTATACAACAATGAGTTGCTATGTTCGAATTTAAGTAACTTTGAGCGATTCGTTCAAAAACACTGATTCATGAATGCAACAAGTGACTGCCTTTATGAGTGGGTCACTGAATCGTTTACTCAGCCCTCTGGAAGGAAAGTTTCCCTTGTGAGAGCAGTGTTTTACCCACCATAAAACCAAAAGAATTGCCCTGTTTTTTGTTTTAAGAGGCCATGCCACTGGGTTTCTCTAGTTTTAAGCACAGCAACGCATTTCTGTGTCAGTGTCCTGAGGTGGCAGCATTGCACTTGCACCAGACATATAAGTTACTCAGTATAAAGTTCTTGTTTACGAACCTTGTTTTGTACAATTTATGTGTTCGCTCACACCATGTCATTATTACTGTAATTTCTAGATGAGAACCGGGTATTTTACTCGCAGTCCGGTTTGACACGTCCTACGGGTACCCCAATATTTATGAAAAAATGTTTTATTCATACAGAGACCAGACAAAAAAGGAGATAGCTTGGAGAAAATTACGCAAGGAAGTTGTGCTACTTGGTAAGTGATGAAAATATGCGCCTCTTACTCAATTCTAACTACGAGTTGTTGTTGATGTGCCTGAAGACGCTTCTCATTGTGCGTTGTTTTTATTTGTGAAAAACATCCCACTGTTACAGAAGAGGGACTCAGACAGCGTGACGGATAATTAAACAGGTATTTATTGAAAGATTATGAGCAACAAGGAGTTGAACAGGTAAGTGGTAATTCAGGATATCTTCGGAAATCTGGAGAAACATTAACTTGATTATCTTCTCTTGACAGGAAACAATGAACAGGAACTAGACACACACCTCACCAATGCTGCTGACAAGGACTGAACTCTGGAGAAAACAGACTAGGGATCGCTGGAGAACACTCGGGAAAAACCATAGCAGGTAAGTAGACAAGGAGGTACGTATCAGGCATAGAGCTGCAATAGCAATGGTAGTCCTCTTCTTACAAACGAGACCAGATACTGGAATGTTGTGAGGTGTATGTATTTGTAGCAGTGTTGATTAGTGAACAGATGACGTGCAGGTGTGCTCAATCAATGGCTAGGTGAAACCAGGTGCGTGCGTCGTGACTGGTGGAGAACAGACAGATCCGTGACACCCACGAGTAATCTAGAGTAATTAAATGTTTGCTTCACTTGGAGTGCACACACGAGTATGCATTTCTCTGGTAGCCTAATTCCATTAATGTCAAATGCTTATTTTGAGTAATCATTGGACAAAAGTACAGTGCAAGTAACTGTGGTTTTGCAAATGTTATTAATAAACTTATACCCCCGGTTTTGCAGACAAGGCTTAAGGCTAGTCCTAGACTAAAGTGTAAGTCTGAGCTGTTTCAACTGAAATAAACTTGCACTGACTGATCTTAAAATATATCAGTGCCTTTGTTTTGTCTCAAGATGTACCCCAGTAATGTTTTTTTCTAAGCATGTTTATAAAAGTTACTTAAATGTCCTAATTAAACTATGGCCTAATCCTGGCTTAGTCTAAGCCCTGTTTGTGAAACCGGGCCATAGTTTATTTAGTGGGCATTAGTTCAAATTGTCATTAAACTGTATTTTTGTATAACTGAAAGCCACTACCAGAACATAATAAAAATAGAACAAAAAGGGCATTTTCCAATCAGTGGGCTTTTATCAACTGCCAATGAAAGCCCACACCTAAACCTAGCCCTGGACCTAAACCTAGGATAGAGGAAATCAGGAAAAGCAGTTGAAAAATGCTTACAGATTGGGAAATGCCCTTAATTGTTTGGGAAACGACCCTTGCATACTGCAGGGACCTATAGCCTACTTGACTTTGAGTGTTTCCACGTGATGTTGCACTAGCCAGATAGTAAAAGTTGACTTTACAAATAATAATTATGACTATTACGAGGATGTGAGCGCTTTTTACAAACCAGAATATCATACAGTAATTCTGACATGGTTTGAATGCATCTAATGTGGCCTTCAATTTGAGTCAGAAATACAGCAGACTAATTAGGCGTTCCGAGTTGTGATGTTGGAAGGGACGTGTCAGGAGAGAGGTTGTGGCTTAATGTTTAGAGAGTTGGACCTTGCCCAAAGGTTGCAGGTTTGATTCTTAACACACTCAATATCTTGAGCAAGGCACCTAACCCTATGTACCGTTCTTACGGGACACGTCTTGGCCAGGATTTTAATATTGCCTAAAACATCAAAAGTAGTTTGACCAATAACATGCAAGTATTGTACATAATCAACCAATCGTGGCGCTGCGCGTGAGAAGGTGAGATCTACAGAGAACGATCAAAGCGATGCAAGCATGTGCATGTGTTTGTTTGTTCATTTGACTTGAAGCGTCGCTGCGCACCGATCAAAAAAGACACCAAGCTAGGTGCGAGAGCGATTTGAAAACATAAGGAGCCGTCTCCTCTGCTCTCATGAATGCTACACAACGACCTGCACAGTGCAAACAGCCAAAACCTGGATATTTTAGGCAATATAGATATCCTGGCAAGGACGCATCCCGTAAAAATGGCCCGTATGGTCACCCTACCTAACCCCCTAACTCTCCAATTGTTCCCCAGGCGGCACAGAAAAAATGGCTATCTAGTCTGGGCATGGGTGTGTGTTCACTGCTCCTAATGTGCGTGCATGGATGGGTTAAATGCAGAGGACAAATTCTGAGTATGGGTTACCATACCTGACCTTACACGTCACTGCACTCTTATTATTAGATATTGGTGTGCAAAAAAATAAAGGCTTTAGAAATACAAAGACAGTTCACTCATATCAATGGGAGAAAGTGCTATGTGCAATATAGAGGAATAAGTCCCACGCAGTCATGCAGCTGCCATTAGAAGCTCCGGTTACCATAGAAACAGTCAGTGTCCTGAGATGTGCACTTTAGGGCTGCATATGCATACTGGCCGGTCCGGCCGGAACTATAACCTTTATTGTTAGCAGGACTGTAGCTGGGGTTTGCGGGACCCCGGTGCAGGTTGTACCCGTGGGACCTGTTTGAAATTATGTAAATAGCACAAATAAATAAATAGAACAAAGATACTAATTAAACAATGTTTATGTAGTTTTTTTTTTTTTAAGTTTGTAGGTGTCCAGGTACAGAAACCGAATTAAATGTAAAATAGTATTGCATAGTCTCCACTGTATAAATTAAATATAGATTAATTTAGTTAAAACTACAAAGTAATTCAGAGATATGAGTGATTTCTCCCATGAGTGTCAAATTCCTCAACTTCACTAAAAGAAAAGATAAATGCTGTTGTCAGAAATGTTGTGTAACACAAAAACCTAACAGTTTTTGTACAAACAAAAATTGAAAACATACCTTGAGTAATAAATGGGGCCCTGGAGGAACACCTCTTCAGCCTCCTGCCAAGACAAGCCCTGCAGCTCGCAAAGGCCATGAATGATGGTCTGTACAAATAAACCATCTGGGAAAAAATACACAAGTCACACGCAAATTATTTAGACAACCCAACAGAGCTCATATTGTCAATTCTACGCAGATTACTTGATATTTTGATGAAAATAAACTCAAGGCCACATTTTATTCCAAAGATCTTATTTGTAATTATTACAGAACTTATTTCTAATTGTTACACTGTTATTGTGTTACTATTATTGTCTGTGGTAGCACTTGAGATTTGTAAAGTACAATAAAAAGAACGTGCAATATTATTTTTCTTACACATACTACTACTACTAATAGTATATGTAGTGGTAATATTAGTATGAAATAATTGTTAATACAGTAATACGTACAGTATACCTACATATTACTAAAATATGTTGCAAATAATAATTTTATTATATATTACACATTTTATTTTAACATCTTACTTTAACGTTTTTTTATTTTGTTAGAAAACATATTACGTATCAAACACTGACTAAGCTAGCAATAATAGGTTACGCACCACATGTTTGAAAATAACTGGGGAGAACAAAATTCACAGTTTATTTTGTCGAACTATCTATCTAAACTATCATTAAATCAGGGCTCTGAACCAGTTCAAGGAACGAAAACGAAAACTGGAAACGAACAAAATTTTGACTGGAACAGAACCGGAAACATAAACAAAATCAAATTTTATAGTTCTGAACAGAATCAAAAATTTTAAATGGCCATTAACCGGTTAATAACGTTATTTTAACGTTCCATTTAATATTTGAAATTTGCTGACAACCAATCAGGAATTCAAGTAGTACAGACTATGCAAATGTGATGCTGACACATCCAGCGAGTGAAATGCCCGCCCTCGTTTAGCTGTGAACGCTTGATAAATCACATAAGGCACGCGTTAGAGTTAATCCGAGGATAGTATAAAATGGATTCAACAGATCTTAGGCTCCTGCAACGCTTCTGTGAACAGAGAAAACACAACAAAACTATAAGCTTACATAAAAAGGAATATATAGGCTATGCCTATACACTAAATATATTTCATGTATTTGACAGATTAACAAAACGAAAGAAAAAAAAAAAGCTAAATAATATATACTACATAAATAGGCTAAAATTTTAGTACATAAATCGCGAATATGGAAACATTTGGATTCGTGTTGAGTGAGAGAGGTAGGCATCAGTTTCACCTTTAATTTGTTTTTGGAATGACGTTTTTATAGCCTTTTATAGCTATAGCCTTAAATTTAGAGGATTTGTTGTGGAGAGAAACTAACTGTGTTTATAATAATTGCAAGCATTTTAGCCTACATCATTTCTGAATAATAGCCTAATAAAATGCGACGCGGCTTAGCCTATGTTTTTTTCCTCAAATCGCAATTTTATACAAGTAGCGTTTTTTTTAACAATGCAGCAAACATTTTTAAATATCTTTAAAAAATACTTTAGTCTTTTAAAGCATTAATATATTTTTTCTTTTGTTTAGTTGCCTACATTTAGAAATTAAAAAATCTAGAAAGGATTATGCTCTATTGGCTGTGACTATAAGCGCAGCGGGTTAAGATACCATCTCTTTCTGTTTTTTTTTTTCTTTTTCTTTTTGTGTAAAAAAACTCCACTGTACTTTATTATTATTATTATTATTATTATTATTATTATTATAGGCAAAGATAATTAAAAAAAATAACATAACGTTTCGGAACGGTAATAATACAGAGGAACGCAAACGTTAAAATATCGATTCTTCTCGGTGTGAACCGATTGCCTTTTTTTTTCGTTTTCAAGCCCTGCATTAAATACTAAAATAGGTTATCACATTGATTTATGCAATAAAACCTGGTAATTTTCAGGAATTACTTTAATGAAATTAATAACCTTACTCACGTGTCCGATGTTGCTACTTGCTAGCAGTTTTATAATGTTGGAAATTATTACAGTACACACCGCTACAAAACAAATGTTCATCCGAACAGCAGGAGGCACTGTCTGAAAAAACAATAGTTCTGGGAGTGCTGGTCTGGGAGTGCTGGTCTGAGTGTGCGGTTGGGCCTCTGGGCCTGCAGCTTCACCCTACTCCTTGTGTTTGAATGCTTTAAACTGTTTTGAATGTTTTGCAAGGCTTAAAAACGTGCAATTTATAAGCTTTCGTGATGATGCTGTCAACTATCCTGAGCGTCTTTGGCTGGCCTCAGCCAGTCGGTCCCCATAAATAATAAGCAGTGTCTCACAACAAGCCAGAATCTATAAAATGTCACTTCACATTTTATAGACCCCACCCACAACAATTAACGGACACTGCTGTATTAGCAGAGATCCCGCCCCGAGTGAGCCGCACACAATCCACCATGTTCATCGTCACTCTAGCGTTTAAAAGCAGCATTCAAGTAAGGAATGTCTTCTTATTAAAGCTACAGAAGTTATTCAGTCCAGACTCAGTGGAGTGAGTGATTTTCTGTTTTTATTTTATTGTTTGGGTCATATTAACAGCATATACAGCAGTATACTGTATACTGTCACTTGATACAGTGGTTTTCAAACTTTAAGCGCGACCCTTTTTTTTCTTTTTAAATTGATGTGACCCATATCTGCATTTTACAAATTTACTTACAATCAAGCATACATAAGCATGTGTGTGCACGTACATAACTTGCTTTAATGAGAAGGATGGGCCACACTCTGTAAGGATGGCGCTGAGGTAGAACTGGAATCCATTCGCAGAAGTTTATTAAAAGGATTAGCAGTAGACAGAAACGTAAAGTCAGGCAAAGAGTCAAAACCAGTGTAACAGTTGAATCCGTTTACAAATACAGGGGCAATCCAAAAGACGAGTCAGGAGGCAGACAGAGGGCTTAAACACAAACATCCGTCCAATCAGTAAAACAGAGCAATGGGGCAAATCCAGGAAATCAGAAGTCGGAATAATCAGGCAGAGTAATACACTGAAGGTCAATCAGAAAACAGCAATGGTAAATGCTCGGTAAGGCAGGTAAACTGGCAATACTTCGCAATCTGCCATGTGCTCAGTATCCGGCTTAAACCGGGCTCACACTGTGCGATTTTTAATAGTCTTTTGCGATTGTTGCTTGTCACACTGTACGAACATGATCCTCATGTCAGACTGTAGGATCTCAGTTGTCTTAATGTCAGACTGTACAACAGTCATGACGCGACAAAAACGGACGTACTCAAGAAGACTTGTCCGGAGTTTTACGTCATCAATACGTGACCCGCGTTCTCTCGCTATAATGGTAGCTAGCAAACAACAGCAACGTGTAGCGTTAGTTTTATTAATTACATGCCTTGATGTTAAAAAAAAAAAAAAAAAGGAAAAAGACGACGTGTGTGGAGCAAGTCATGGCTGGGCAAAAGAGGACTTTATGGACTTCCAGTTCTACAGAGCGAACTTGAGGTAATTTTGTTATTCGAGTTTAAACATCCTGCCCCTTAATAAATAAACTTTAAGTAAACTTTACTTTGTACATATATTGTTTTTACAAATAACGAAGTTGAAGTTTGAAGTTGTCGCGGTAATTGCGTCATCAAGTTCAGTGCTCCTATTGGTTCTTGGTTCGTCGTAGATGATGTCACACTGCAGGAAAGTGTCTGAAATCTTCTGACACTGCCAGAATTTAATCGGAGGAAAAAATTGATCGCAACGGCCATTAATCGGCTGTCGGTGAACATGTCAAACCAGCGATCTAGACAACCGATTTTAGCCTAGGATTATAGGAATCTTTTAGGATTTTAAGATGTTCAAAATTTGTCTCATACGACCAAATCGTGGCCAAAATTGCACAGTGTGAGCCGGGCTTTATAAAGTCACCAAACAGGAAGTGTCAATAGAAGAAGCAGAGAGAGTGGCATGCAGTCAGTACTCGGGTGAGGGCTCCCTCTGCTGGTTTGGTGTTACACACACACATGTCCGGAGAAGCATTAAACTTGTTTCTTTCGTCTTCATTTTGGTTAAAACTGAGAATCCAGTTTCACACTTATAGGTAGTTGTAAAAGGCAATAGCAATGAAATGCTTGTTATGCTCAGCATCAGATACTCGGTGGAGAGGTTGATCCAGAATGAAGACAATTATTCTGTTTTGTGAAAAGTTTTCAATGTGCCATCACAGGTTAGCTGCAGCATATCTGATTTTTCACCCACCGCATGTCTTTTAATTCATTGAACTTCTCAGAGGCAAAGTAGCGACAGAAATTCCCCATCAGTGCATCCAGATATGACTGAATGAGGCGCGTCAAGTCAGCAACCGTTTTCTTGGACACACCATTTTCTTCAATGTGTTTCATCATTGTCAGGAGCATATAGTAGCTTGAGGATTTGAGTCGCAGCTGTCAGAGTTCGAGGGATTTTGGAAAACCTAATTTGTTCGGAATGTCTGAAAATATTGTCCTCAATTCCTTGTAGTTTTATATTCCGTTCATTTCATAATTTCGAGCTTGTTTGGGACAGTTTCTCATTTAGAAAAGCGCGTATTTCATCCCTCAGTTCGTCAACTCGACAGTTCGTGCTCTGCTCCTTTTTCAGTACACAGTGCCTCGAAAAGTCGGCTGTTAAGAGCACTACCTTAAATGTAGTTCACGACTTTAACAACATCTCTCGTTACCACTTCAAGCTCGGGTGGGATTCCTTTTGATGCCAAAGCTTCACGATGAATAAAACAGTGATTCCAAACAATGTTCTGTCCTGCTGCATCCTTAATCCTTCTGACAACTCTGCTATGTTTGCCAGTGATGTTGGCCGCCCTGTCACTGTTGATGCCTTTGCAATTGGCCCATTCTAGACCGCATTTTGTCACTAAAGCATTTATTTATTCAAATATATGTGCTCCTGATGTCCTGGACAGCAATGTTAGGCAGCACAGATCTTCAACAAATTCACCTTGCCAGAAGTACCGAACATAAACCAGTAGCATAGCGCTTGATGCAATGTCAGTGCTCTCATCCAACTGAATAGCAAAATCCTTTGCTGACTTCAGTCTTGCTATCAGCTGTTCTTCCAGATTCTGGGCAATATCCCAAATTAAGCGTGACACCATATTGTCGCTAAAAGGAATTAGTTTTAGCTTTTCATCCAGAAATGTGTCTAATGCAGCAGGCAAAATGAATCTCTCTGCAATTGTATATGGCGCTTGATATGAAACTTTATAAGATGCCAAGTGTAATTTTTGATTGATTGTCATGCTCCTGCTGGGTACCTGAGCTGATGACTGAATTTCTTGAACCTTCCTCTGAAAAAAAACTAATGGTATGTCAAAAATCAGCATGACATGTACTTAAATGTCTTTCCAACTTCGCTGGTTTCAAACTTTTATTTGCTAACTTTTCATCGTATATTACATACATTGGTATTGCAGTATGGTGCAATAAGACATAAAAAAGAACTTAGTTTAGTACGTTTAGTACTTTAGTACATGGCGTGTAACAGCCGCTTTCTGTGCGTGTGCTTCAGATGTGTGCGCTCAGAAAACCGTATATAATAAGTTTAATCTGATATGGTTTAAAATGCATGATTTCAGCGTTATATACATGATAATCAAAACCAAAGAGTGTCTTAGGTACAGTCGGTAAAGGCACAGCCCTATTCTAGAAAAGTGGATGGGGAGCAGCAGCTCATTTGCATTTAAAGAGAGATGCACGAAAACATCATGTTTCTGCTTCCACTCAAAATAGGCGTTTTCAAAATTATATAATAAACTATCTGTGGGGTATTTTGATCTGAAACGTCAGACACATTCAGGGGACACCTGAGACTTATAGTTCATCTTGTAAAAATGGGCATAATAGGTGCCCTTCAAGAATTGATATTGTTTTGTAAAAATGACAATCGATTAAAATCTCGAAATCAAATTTTTTTTTTACCTAGCCCTATTTTTTTATGCTATTTGAGCATAATAAACAATATTAATGGGACAGTTCATGTCCGATTTTGTTACTGATTTGAAACATTATTAAGTGTGATTTGAATTATAATCAGTGATTTTATTATCAGTTATTTTAATTTTACATTCAGTGATGTGCAGAACAGATGATAGACAACATGTTGACTTTTACGATTTGCTTTATGCAACAAACCTTTCATTTTGATAGCTTAAATAAGTGATAGAAATTACTCATTTAATAATTTTGAAATCATATTGCTCACAATATAATTCTTTAATTTTTTTAGGCTATGTTTTTTATGTTATGTTTTGGACTAGACTGTGTGAAATATATATATATATATATATATATATATATATATATATATTATATATATGTATATATGTATTGTGACGAGTCGGCTGCCTCCCCCCTGTCCATCATCACCACCCCGTCCCGTATTCGCCGCCCTTCACCAGGCTCCCGACGGGAGTGGGTGTGTGAGAGAGGAGGGGCGCTGAACACGCAGGGCTGGCGGCGTGTGATGAGGCGCACCTGACGTGAATAGAGCCTCATCACCGCCGCCGTTTAAACGCCGAGCGCGCCTCTCCTCGGGAGACCGGTCTCTTCCCCGTGCATGCACGCTGGTGTCCTCGTGGGTCCAGGAAGGGTGCGTCGAGCAGGACTGCCGCACCCGTTAGGCGGCTGACGAGCCAGGATGCCAGGCCGCCGAATCCCCCAGAAGCGCCGGGAATCCAGGAGATGGAAGGAGCCGCGCAAGAGACGCCGCCGCCACTCGCTCCCAGCCCCGAGAGGGGAGCGCGTGCGGCCACCGGACTCCGCCCCTTCCCTGGACCCTTCCCTGACGAACACTACCCTCCTTCACTAGCCCCGCGGCACAACGAGGACACCAGATTCCCCGTTTATTTGGACACTTTTCCCCTTGGACACTTTATTTTCCCTTTTTATTGTTTAATAAAAACCTCTCCGAGGCTTGATGCCACACCCACTGTGTCTGTCGTTGGCTCCTCCCGCCACAGTATGTATGTGTGTGTGTATATGTGTGTGTGTGTGTACATTAGTGTATATAAAATAAATGCCAGACCAGACAGGTTTCAGTTTCTTAGGTACACTTGAAAGCAGCATAAACAGATATTTGTATTTTGGAACAATGGCACTCATGTTCTTGTAATATTGCTTAAATATACTATAAAATGCTCTGGTTATAAACGTTTCTGTTGCACGTGAGTTTGTGTCCTCAAGTTTTGTAAACTCCGTAAGAATCAACATGATTCTCTGTACATAGCAGTAATGTCCTTACTTCATATAAATTAACAGTCTAGTGGAAGTCATCTGTTTTACTGAACAAGTGGAGTCCAGATGTAGAAGCATAAGTCTCTGAACTTTGAGAGACGCTTCCAAGAAATGGGGAGATTGGCCCAGTCCAGGTCTGGATTGAATCAGTGCTTACTAAATTATTTTGCCGCACTATTTTTTAACAACATTGTTCACTGAAAGCCTTTTCGGAAACAAGACTGGCGCATAACCTTGTACCACAGAGATGTTACATAACAGTACAGCACGTTTTATCAAACCCTATCTGAACAGTGTTCCTTATGTTGAATGCTTTAATGTTTCCTCAGGCATAACTGATGGTGAAGTTATTTGTCTTGACCACTAGCGGTCATGATTGTGTTCTCCCTTTTTATTGGCTGTCAGAATCATTGGTTTTTAATCATCCTGTAACTGGACAATTATATGAAGTTCTTCAAAATGCTGATCCTCAATTATAAAGTAATGTCTTGTTGAACAGCCTACTATATTTACCTTAATCTGATAAAACGGCAGACTTCCACAGTCATCTCAGAGACAAGATGAGCATGCTCCATTTGGAGAGAATTATGAAATCTTGCCTGCATGTTGACAGCAGGATATCAAGCAGGACAGCGGGCCTGTTTTGACAACATTTCTGAAGCCTGGGAAAAAACTGTTCTGTACAGAAAAGTAGGGCAAGCTAGGGTAAACTGGAGAAATGTGGACATCGTGTGGGCTCAGTGTTTTGTTTGGAATCAATGTTTTTGGCAGTTTAACCAATAATCAAATAAGCATTTAATCAGGAGTTCCGTACAGCATGTTTGCTTTGTAATCTAAGTCACAGCAAATCAGGACTGCATGATGAACATGCAAAATGCACTACAGCAGTCAGCACTGCATGAAAAACAGTGCCTTAAAACATCAAGTCAGGTTTGTATTTCTCCCTCTCGGGGACCATAACTTAGACTGAGAATTTTCTTTGCAAAATAAACTGAGACCTAGCATACTCTTTTTCTGTGTTGCCCATTATCTTTACTCTGATGTGGCAAGACCTACTGCATGTCTGTTCAAAATGTACAAAGACTGGTCTGCACTTAACTTATTTATTTATTTATTTATATTTAAGTTAAAACAGGAGACAGGAGTTTTTATCTCCTGTGTAAACTAAATAAATTAATAATAATAATAACATTTTCAAGTGCAGACCAATCTTTATAAATGTTGATCATAAAATGTTCAGGAAAAAGGGGTCAAGTTGACAAAGTCCAGGCAGGCACAGGAACAATGGTGGTTTTGTGAGTGTTTTTGGGTGTTTATCAGTGCGCGACTGCCTTCGTGTCCTGCTGGGCACATTCTGAGCCTGCTGTCACAAGTGCCACCAACATACAGCAACATAACCGCAATGATCAGCTCCTCCACCCCATGATGTGCTCTCTCTGTTCCGTGTTTTCTTTTCTTTTCTCTCTTTTTCTTTCACTCTAATTATTTATCCCATTGTCTCTTTTTATCTCTCCTCTCCTGACATGTTTCCAGCTCAGCTTCAATAACAGTAGAGAGACTTGTACGGTACTTTGTGAAATGAGGTTCCCGACAATTCATGTTGAGGCCAGGGTGGAAATGAATTCAGAGGTGCCTAGAGGGGCAAACAAAGAGCTCAAAGAGGCTTAAAAGTTCCTGGAAATCTCAGAATGAAGTGTATGAAGAACATGCGTGTTTAATGTTTAACGTCAACCGGTAAATGATGTGAGGTATGGCGGGTTTGGGAAGGCCAATCAGGTATATGACACTGCATGTACATAAAGTAAAGTCGTAAAAAGTAAAGTCGTGACGTATTGTCAAGTATGGTGACCCATACTCGAAATTGGTGCTCTGCGTTTAACCCATCCAAGTGCACACACACACAGCAGTGAGTAGTGAACAAATACACACACACACACACACACACACACACACACACACACACACACACACACACACACACACACACACACACACACACACACACACACACACACACACCGGAGCAGTGGGCAGCCATGCTGCAGCACCCAGGGAGCAATTGGGGGTTCGGTGCCTTGCTCAAGGGCACCTCAGTCGTGGTATTGAGGGTGGAGAGAGCGCTGTACATTCACTCCCCCCACCTACAATTCCTGCCGGCCGGGGACTCGAACCCGCAACCTTTCAAGTCCGAGTCCGACTCTCTAACCATTAGGCCACGACTTCCCCCAGTTATATGTACATGTTCATCTAAAGCTACAGCGTGTTTTTTCAACGACACAAAAAAATTACTTCAATCTGACTGAAATCAAACTTTTAAACCTTTAAAACTTTAAAAGGGATAGTTTACCCCAAAATTTAAATTTTGTCATGAGTTATTCACCCTCAAGTCATACCATCCAAATCTGTAAACCTTTCTTGGGGAACACAAAAAAATTATATTTTGAAGAATGTTGGTAACGAAACAGTTTTGGTGACTACAGACTTTCATTGCATGGCAAAAAACACATTTTGTTGTGTTCTGCAGAAGAAAACATACAGGTTTTGAACAACACGAGGATGAGTAAACACACTTACCAAGAAACATAAATCACATCATAATCCATTCTTAAGATCCTTCCAGAAAGACAGCAATTGCTTGTATTTAAAAAAAATTCTAATAGGCCCACAAAAAATTTGCACGAGTTCACAGTGTAATTTATTTTATTAGTTACTTTTTCTCTCTAACCAGAATCCTCAGAAACAACAAGCTGCAGTAAATTAGCTCAAAAGGGGAATATTAATAATTGATCATAACTCGTTATAATTAATTATAATATTTGGATAAGTTAATAGAATTAGCTTGATAAAGCAGAATTTACAGTACAATTGATTGACCAGGCCATCTAGCGAATGCTCGGTATTGATTATTTATGAATTCAAAGAAATCTTAATTTCCATGGTAAGAGAAATACCCTTTTTTTTAAGGTACAGTACCACTCAGAGCATGTAACAAGATCAAAATAGTTAAATTGACTTTGTTGCAAGCAGGGAATCAGAAACAAATACACAAACACATGGGGTGGGTAAGTGAGACTGGATGAATGAAACCGGACAGAAACCGGGGAAATGAGGTTGAGTTGACCATCTGAAAGAACCATCAGTCTCTAATTCAAAGCACAGTATACGATAGCTTACAACAAACCTCTGTGTGGTGCAGGGAACGATACTTGCATTTGGATACTTGCAACGAGAACGAGAGTCCCGTGAAGCTTCTGAAGAAGGTCTGGATGGTTCCATTCGATGGCCGAAGTTACGATCTCTTGAAACTCCGAGGTTGTTCTTGAATCTGTTGGGGTTGAGAGAGTCCTCTCTCCTAAGTAAGCACATGGCTGGGTGTAAAATGGGGCCTGTTGGCCCTGTGGGCCGCAGTGGAACTGCAGGCCGCAATCCATAGATGAAGATGTAGAGACTGCTGGGAGCAGGGAGAGAGAAATGTCTGAGCGAAGGCCTTTCCATGATGGTGAATTCCAGGGTTGAGTGAAGATGAACTCCAGTGGTATTAAACTTCAGTGGTCAGGAGCCATCTCCCCAGGCTGGGGAGACCGCACACGGCTCTATGTTAGGGCCTGCCGGGCACACCCGCACTGGCTCAGGCGCTCCGTGAGTCCAACCACATAGGCAGCAATTGGAAGATTTTGCAGAAGAGAGAGACAGACCTGTGCGTGAGCCCTTTAAAGTCAGGGAAGAGTCACACCTTTCAGGATGGGCTTGACCAATGAGAAAGGCTGAATTTCCAAGCGTGAGGCTGGAAATATTGGGGGGGTTTATGACACTTTGTCTGAGAGCATGGTTCGAAAGGCTCTGGCAATCTATACTTTGATTAAATTACACACACCTGGCATTCTATGAGAAGGTGGTGTACACCAAAGTGTGCGTCATCAAATGAGCATTCATTTGGTAGGAGACACGATATAGGTGGGGTTACATTAACTAGTATTTCACTCATAAAGCATGCATAAAACAAAATACAATGCAAGAGACACTATACAAGATAGTTAAAATCATACACACAAGGTCCTGGGATGCATGTTTATCTGTAGAAAGGTTTGTCTATGAGTGACAAGGAGGAAAGTTTTGTTTGTATGGGCATTACGTGGGTTTCAAAAGGGTCCATTCTTATGCCATGTCACATCTCACATACTTTTGAGCAATAAAACAATCTTATCAGATGGTTGCCCTGGTAACTGGGCCTGGGCAGTCCTGGCCTAATGGATAGAGAGTTGGACTTGTAACCTGAAGGTTGTTGGTTTGAGTGTCAGGTCCAGCAGGGATTGTAGGTGGGGGAGTGAATAACCAACACTCTCTCCACCCTCAATACCACGACTGAGGTGAGACCCTTGAGCAAGGCACCGAACCCCCAATCGCTCCCCGGGCACCGCAGCATTGGCTGCCCACTGCTCCGGGTGTATGTTCACTACTGTGTGTGCACTTGGATGGGTTAAATGCAGAGCACAAATTCCGAGAATGGGTCACCATACTTGGCCACACACCACTTCCCTTTCCTTTTCCTTTAGGGTGCTCTTTCGGGGGGAAGGGTCCATAGACCCTCACAGATTGTTTGTTGAATGAGAGGGTTTGCTGGATTATTCACTAAATATAATGAATAAATGTGCGTCTAATAAGTCCAAATGCTACAAAGCAACATATTTGTATTTCGTTTTTTTAATAGTCATTTGAACAACTAGTCTCTTTGTGGTTGCTGTATTTCATTGGGATACTGTTGAATTTTAATTGTGGCCCTCACTAGCCTTACTCAATCTCTCAGAATCCTCAACTGTGTGACAAACCAGCTGTGGTTTATATTTGTTTCAGCCTGAGAGTCTGGCCAGGGGAAATTGAGGACACACACACACACACACACACACACACAAAACTGCTTATGGGAATACGGGACGCAATCCTGCCGTTTGTTAAATCTTGGAATTTACCTTAGATTATATCTGACATTAGAGAGGATGTTTGAATAGAACAGAATGTTGTTGATGCATAACCTGAGATCGAAAGCATACAGGTGAAACTGATATGCCCTTAGGGATTTGAGGAGTATTGAACTACATCCAAGATGTACATTGTGAATTATTCTTTTGATGTTTTAAACGTTCATGTCAGGATGATGTAAACCTTGTATTTCGACCAGAAGTTGGAAACACTCTAAACATTTCTGCGCATGCAAAATCAATGCTGAGACTCCATGTATTTTTGGTGAATTTAGCAAATCATTCACAGCTGTTTGCTTGTACCTGCAGATGCCATATAAATGTGTTCTTTAAAAAAAATGTATCTGCATCCTAGGTTTTGGGAAGAGTGAGCTCAGAGTCATGAAGCAAAACCTGCCTCACAACAGTCTTGTGCTTACTCTACTGTGAGGGGTCTGTGTGCTTCTAATTGAAAATGAACATAGAGATTTTCACACAAGAATATGTACTACAAAGCAAAACACAGACCTGGTCTTTTATATTATGTGTCCCTGAGTCAGGCTGACCCAGACCAGACAGGCTCTCAATGTTCTCTCGATCTCTTTTTTCCTTTGATTTGATTTTTTTTTCTCTTCAAAACCTTTACAAAATAACAATGTTACTGTCATCACATATTCGTTTGTGTTTATTAGGTGGTAGAAATTCACAGAGGTTTCTTAAATAATACAATGTGAGCAGACCAAGCGTTAACTGGTTAATGATGAATGCAAATAGTATTAAAGGGATTGTTCTGTCATTAATTACTCAACCTCATGTCATTCCAAACCTGTAAGACATTCGTTCATCTTCGGAACACAAATTAAGATATTTTTGATGAATTCCGAGAGCTCTCTGACCCTCCCATAGACAGCAAGGATCCTAACACCATCAAGGCTCAGAAACATAGCAAGGAGACAATTAAAATAATCCATGTGACATCAGTGGTTCAACCGTAATGTTATAAAGCTACGAGGAATACTTTTTGTGCACAAAGAAGACAAAAATAACAACTTTATTTAAAAAATTGTCTCCTCTGCGTCACCCTGTAGCACCATTTTGGAGAGTATCACATACGTAAACAACATAAGCTGTTCTGTGTCAGCTGCCCCATACGCAGATACACTGTTTACATTGTTAACGCTTTGAACTGAACGTAAACAACATATCCGCGTACATACGTTTCATACATTGTTTACATATGTGATACTCTCCAAAAGGGCGCTATAGGGTGATGCAGAAGAGACGAATATTACCTTGTGTTATATTACCTTGGCATTAATTTACAAAAATTGGTTATGAGTGAGTTTCTAAAAAAAAAAAAAGTGCTCCGGGAATGATGGTAGGTTTGACTTTCTAAGCCATGGAAACACTGTTGTTGATTTTTATTCTCTTTCAGCAAATGGGAATGCAAACCTATTTGTTGTAGTCTCCTTCCACTTCTGAGAATCACAAAAATGTGAAGTTTTTTTTTTTTTTTGCATAACTTTTTTGAGAACAACATGAGATCAAAAGTATTATTTTCTTTGCTTGAGTTAGAGCAGTTAAGTTACCCAATACAACACCAACAAATCTGCATTTGTTTTATTTCTTATGTAAGATCTAAATTACAATATTCCCCACTGTTTGATGGTGTAGCTGCTCCTTTCGCCTTTATGGAAACCACAGGCAGTCAAGAGCCTGCTTTTACTCTGTAACTACATTGGCCAACAACAAAAGATTTGCAGCAGGAGCTGAAAAAGAGTCAACAGTTTAAAGACTCACTGAGTTAAATGGGCAGGCACGAGGCGATAGTTGCTAAGGATGTCTGAAGAAATACATTTTTCTCTGTGAAAAGAGTGGTAAAAATGTATAGTGATGTAAACAGTATGTGGCTTCTTTACAAGCGGCCTGAAATCTCTCTCATTCACAAGACTACTTTAAGTTTTTCAAGAGAGATTATTTCAGATCACAAACATAAATCAGTTTATGATGGCGATTTCCACCCTGTTTCAGAATCATTGAATTCAATAGATTTAAATATTTTTTTCCTGCATCTGCTAAAAGATATACTAGTATAAAAGCTGGATAAAAAAATAATAAAGGTAATTGCAACTTTTTATCTCTCATATAAAGTCTGAATTGTGAGATGTACACTTGAAATTCTGAGAAAAGTGCAAATTTTGAGAAAAATGTCTGAATTTTAAAAACTAGTCAAAATTACCTTTTTTATTTTTCTATACCATGGCAGAAACAAGCTTTCATATTTTTGGACATAAAATGACAAACAGCTTTTTTTCTGCATCTACACATGCTATTTTTTCTTTCTCTCTCTCTTTTTGTAATGTAATTTTTTTGTGTAACTTTATGCTGTACTAATTAGAAGAGTAAGGGTGTTGACAGTAAATTGGAGGAAGAAAAAAGTGGATTAGGTCTGGAGAGTTGTATCATTTTAACCTCTCCTTCCAGAGCCTTATTTGCCAAGCAAAACTCCCTGATCTCCATGGTGGGTCTACAGTAACCAGGTGAATCACCTTCTTTTCTTTTTTTTTCTCAATAAAACCATACTTGGGTTCTTTCATCTATGTTTCCTGACCTTGTTTGTTCCATTATCCCAGTTTCCAGTTTCCTAGATCACAGACGGCCTCCTCTTCACTCATAAAAACAACACTATGTGCTGGCAAGAAGCAAAATTACCAGGCCTCATGTTAATGTAGCGATTGTTGTTTTTTTATGCCCTTAAAAAGGATCAAGACAGCTGTTATGAACAATTTTGAACAGGTATGTTTGATTAGGAATCCAACTAAGCCAGATCATGCTGAGGTTTGCTCAATTGTTTCTTGTAAACTTAAAAGTAGCATAGGTATCTGGTTCTGTGCGTAGGATCACCTTAATTAAAAATGGCCATCTGTGACTGCTGCAGCAAACAGGCTTTTAGTGGTTTTACAGCAACAAACAAACAGTGATCATGTACCTATGCTTAACTGGCAGTTCCATCCACATGTTTAGAAACGTGAGGTTCCATGCAGTGCTGTTTCAGCATTTAAAGCTTGTTCTATCAGTGTGATTTAAAGCCAGTAACGACCTGGTGTTTCATAATGACATACTGTATAAAACCGCACCAGTCCAGTTTCAGCTTCATTTAGAAAAAGACATTAAGGAAACAAGGGGGGGCAATGCAACCAAACACTCAGTTGATAATGGGAAACGCTGAGCAAGGAACAGCAAGTACTTTGACTCAACATTGTGTTGTCACATGTAGATCACATGCATGTATATGTGTTTGCATTGTGCACACATTCATCTACACACACGTTGTGTGCTATATACAGACAAACTTGACAAGTCCTGAGGATTTCTGCAGAAACATTTTACTTGATGCACACATGCCTATAATCTAATTCTGTCACTGCTTTACTGAGATTTATGTATTTATTTAGCATTGTGTCCAAAAGATCCATTTTGGATTTAAGTGAAGGTTAATATTAGACAGATGTTAGGGTCTTTGGGAATAGGCTAGCATCTGGATCTAATTACACCAGGTGTCTTACAAGCTTCAGCTAAAGTGTGTGTGATTGTGATTTGTGAGGTGACTTTTTCAAATTTAATGTTAAACAAATCATGAATCCCCCCTCAGGTTTTGAGACCAGAGATCATTGCTACATTATTTGCTGTAACTTCTTTTACTTTTGTATAATGTTCCAACATCTATCAGCTAAAGTTATATTTTGAAATGTACAACTCTTGCCTAAACTCTGTAAGTTAAAGTCAAGTACAAATATTAATTAATTATATTAAAAAAAAAACATAACTCATTATCATTTAAACCTTGATCTCCGTGCAATATAAATGGGTACCTTACTGTCGCTATTACTCTAAAATATAGTGTTAAATGCATGCACAGAAGAAGTGAATTGCACCTAATCTGTGTTTAGAAGTGCGTTAAGGCTAGAACAGGGTTGAAGGAGTCATGGGTGAATCATCAAATCTAATTATACAGTATATCCACTTCAAAACTATCCCAGTGCATATAAGAAAAATACTATTCTTCATAATACTATTCATCAAGTAATGTTGTTTTGGGGTTAAAGGGGTTTTGGTGTTCTGCTTAAAAAGTACAAAAACCAAATCAGTCATCCACAGTTGTTTTCACATATATGCCGCACCCTCCCCTCACACCCCCTTTAATCTCTCTGTCTTGGCAAGACTTGTGAAGGCTATATGGGGATACCAAATTGTCTGTGCCAAGAATGGAAATATCAGACACTTGAAAACTGAAAGGACTTTTCCAGATTTATTTGAGATAATGGCCTGGTTTCCCGTTAAACTGAGAAAGAGTGCAAAAATAGCTTTTATCTAATTTAATCAGAACTGGCAGGTCTTGACTTGGACAAAAATATTTACATGTGGTGCGCAAGATTTTCAGACGAGATTAATCTGTATTTTCACCTGTACTGCAAGTTAACTGCTGATTGAGGAGCAAGGTTTGTCGGTCATTGTTGCATTAAAAGGTTTTTGTTTTATTGAATGCCAGTGTTCACTGGAAAGTTAACATGAAATAATGTTGAGGTTATTGGTAGGTTAAGCATTAATTGGGTCACAAAGTTAGATTGTTATGAATGTGTCTTTTGTAATACCATTTAGTACCCTAGGGAAAGCAGTAATGCAAGACAAGCTCATGATTGGACTCTGACACAGTGGGTAGTCTGTATTATTATTATTATTATTTCCTTTATTTTACCAGGATAGTCCCATGGAGATATAAAATCTCTTCTTCCAGGGAGTCCTGGCCAAAATGGCAGCACAAAAAATTTTCACACAAAACAGTTTACATATACATTAAAACTCGTACACACACAAAAAAACATAACTTCTTAATTAAAACATTTACATGTTTCCTTACAGTTAGACCATAAAACATTTTTAAAGGTATTCAACGAAGGAAGTTTTTCCAACATTAAAATACTCTGTGTCTCATTCCATAAGAAAGGAGCATAAAAAGAGAAAGCAGTTTTGCCAAACTCTGTGTAAACTCTAGGAACATGTAAAAGCAATCTATCAGTCGATCTTGTACTATTATGACAAATATAATAAGATAGAAGACTACATATATAAGAGGGTAATTTACCTAACAAGGCCTTAGCTGTAAACAACAACATATGTATTTTTCTCCTCTGAAACAAAGAGGACCAACCCACTAATTCATACAAGGTACAATGATGAGTGTGAGAAAAAGCACAAGTCACAAATCGTAATGCAGCATACATAATCCAACTTTTTTAAAATAGAAGAACTTGCATGCATATAAATCACATTACCATAATCCAGCACTGAAACAGAACAACCTTGTATAATTCTCTTCCTTGCTTCAAAGGGAAAACATTTCTTTAAACGATACAAAAAACCTAATTTTGGCCTAAGCTTATAATAGATTTTTAATATGTACCTGAAAACTCAGCTTTTCATCCAGCCATATACCCAAATATTTGTAACAACTAACTCTTTCTATACTCTCCCCCTCTAAACTTAAAATAGAGTGATCCGATTTAGTGTCGTGTATGGTAAAAAACATATTTCATTTTATTAGAATTTAATACCAATTTTAAATTTGACAATGAAAGTTGCAATGTCCTAAAAGATTCTTGCAAAATATATATAGCTTGGTCCAAGGAACGTGCAACTGTATAAATAACAGTGTCATCAGCGTAGAAATGAATTTTAGCTGGGGTTATCCCACATCCCAAATCATTAATATATATTGAAAATAAAATGGGTGCTAAAATGGATCCCTGTGGGACACCTTTTATTATTTTTTAACTCTGATGAACTATAATTTTCAACTGAAAAACATTGAGTCCTGTCTAATAAATAATTATAGAACCAACTTAAAGCCATCTCACTAAAACCCACACACCTGAGTTTTTGCAACAAAACTGTATGATCTACAGAGTCAAATGCTTTGGTAAGATCAACAAATAAAGATGCACAATACTATTTACTATCCAAGCAATTTATAATATAATTTATGACCGATATGGCTGCTGTTATAGTACTGTGACCGGATCTGAAGCCTGACTAAAATTTATTTAAAATTTAATTTTCAGTTAAAAATTGTTTTACTTGTTCATTTATAAAGGATTCAAATACTTTTGCCATCACTGGTAACCTTGAAATCGGGTGATAATTATCTAATTCAGATGGGTCGCCACCTTTTAACAAGGGGAGAACTATAGCTGATTTCCATGCACAAGGAATAGCATTTGAGGTTAAACTTAAATTAAAAATAAAAGAGATGGGCTCCGTTATCAGTGCTGCAGCAATTTGTTTAAAAATAAGGTTCTATTTTATCAAACCCTGCTGATTTTTTCAATCCAAATATAATAATGCTTTATAAACTTGTATATCCGAAATTGGAGTAAAGGCAAAAGACTGAGTGGACCAACATGATGTGGTTTCCATAGCACCTATGTTAGATGTTTTTATAATTTGTTCTTTTAAACTTTTTTAAATCCTTAGATAAACCAGCAGAGATAAAATGACTATTAAAAGTATTCACAATATTTTATTTTCCTCTAATTACGCACTTATTTAATTTCAAATAATCAGGCAGACTGGTAAAACCAAAAATTAGTTTTTTGAACCAGAAACTAATTTGGTTAACTTCCAAAACTTTGTTGGATCATTCAAATATTCATTTAACATGTTTAGATAATAATCACGTTTTGAGTTTTTTACCAATTTAGTACAATTATTTCTTATTGTTCTGTAATTAAGCCAGTCCAATTGATTATTTGTTTTCTTAGCTAAAGCCCACGCAACATCTCTTTTTTTTTAAAAGTGAAGATATTGACTCATGAAACCATGGATTGTCTCTATTACTTATTCTAAATCTTTTATAAGGTGCATGTTTATCACATAAAGCTAAAAAAGTTGATCTAAAATACTCACATGCTAAGTTAACATCAGGTTTTTGTAAAACCAAGCGCAAATCACTATTATAAATATCTTGAAAAAAAGCTTGTTCATTAAAATATTTAAATTTTCGTTTCAAAATAAAACGTGATTTACCCTTTGGAATCCTGCAATCTCTCAAACATACTATTGCAAAACACTCCACCCACACGGAAATAACCTATATAAACATATATGTTTTAATATAGGTTTTGATATATGTTTTTAATATATGTGACATATATAAAATTGGCCGTTTTCCTATAATATATGTACATATATGTACATATATGCACATATATGTACACATATATGCGTACATATATGTACACATATATGCATACATATATGTACACATATACGTGCATACATGTAGCTATATAGGTACATATATGCATGTATATATATATATGTGTGCATATATGCACCTATATGTTTACCTATATATTAGTAAAATTATTAAAATCCATAGCTGCTAGACAACATAAATAAAAGCCCAAAATGTCGAAATTTACATTTACATGTACATATAGGGCTTATATGTGGATATAAAGAAGCAATACAGGAGACCTATATGGCCTTTATATGCACATATATGCACCTCAATTTTGCCTATATGTGGCATATATACGCATATATGCAGCATATATGTTATCATATATGTGCATATATACTGCATATAGGTTTCATATATGCGCATATATCCTCATATAGGTTCTTTCCATGTGGGCAACTGCAGTAAATCTATGAGGAGCATTTGTTAAAATTACATCAAGTAGAGTGGATTTAGATGGATCTTTCTGATTTAACCCGGTAGGCAAATTTATAAGTTGCTCCAAACAAAGAGAGTCACAAATACCCCTGAATGGATCAGACATATGTGATGACCAGTCCCAATTTAAATCCCCAAGTAAAATCAATTCTGATTTCGTCCACTCGTTAAGAAAGTCCATTAATGAAGTGATAGCTTCACTTGATGCCGATGGTGGGCGATAACATCCCACAATGACGATATCAGGTCCATTTTGAAAAAGTAATATAATTGCAAGAAGTTCAAAGCATTTTGGTTTGCTGATGGAAATAATACAAGTGCAGTTTAGTTTAGACTTAACATAAACTGCAACTCCACCACCTTTTTTTGTACGGTCCGATCTAAAAAGATGAAATCCCTCAATAAGTTCCATGGAATTCGGCACTGATTTATTTAACCATGTCTCAGAGAGAACAATAATATCTGAATTTGTTGAATCGGCCCATATTCGTATCAAGTCCATTTTATTTACCAGACTGCGTACATTAAGATGAAAAAAAC
The DNA here is from genome assembly GCF_936440315.1 of Barbus barbus. NCBI lineage: Eukaryota > Metazoa > Chordata > Actinopteri > Cypriniformes > Cyprinidae > Barbus > Barbus barbus. The sequence continues at coordinate 21,124,674 of NC_136729.1, read as the reverse complement.
GCAATCCGTTGCTTGACTTGAATTCATCTGGAGTTTGAAGCTGCACCCTCTCTGGGCCTGGATTCGGATGAATATTGCCTGACAATAAGAGCAAAAAAAGAACCCACCAGTTTTTCCTCACTGAGCCGGCTGACGGGCCATCACTACAGATGGACATTGCGTAGGGAGATAACTTTCCATTTCCCCAGGACCACAGGCATCGCAGACCTCTTGGTTCATCTCTCAAATCGAAAGGCGTCCGAGAAACGAGGTACTTCTTAAACGCCCGAGTCATCAGGATACCACCTCCGCCATTTGGCTCCAGGATAGTCATAGCACTCGGGATAGTCCACCTGTGCCATAGCGCAGTTTTATCTCTCCCCTCATCAGCATTAGTGTTAAAGAAAATGCCGACAGTGGGGATCCACAACGCCAGGCAGCCAAGCAGGTAAACGAGTCCAGAGTGTATCCGCATTTTCGCAATACAATTTAATAAAATGCAAAAAATTATACAACGAACTCAGGAACAATCGTAAAACAGTCTTTGATATCCTTATACATAAAAACTGAAAACAAAACACGCGCACTACATACAAGCCACCATTTTGTATGTTTACTTTTGTGGATGCAGTACTGAAAAAAAAAAAAAAAACACAATATACAGTGCCCTCCATAAGTTTTGAAACAGTAAAGACAAAATTGCTCTGTTGGCTGTGAAGTCAAGACATTTGCAAATATGATTAAAAGATGAGTAAGAGACAAAACTACAGAATGTCACATTTTATTATTAACCGTTTCAACACATATATGTTTTACCAAATAAAAAGAATAGCACTTTTAGAGTTCATCTCACTCATTGACGTGAGCCTATGTATTGGGACAGATGAACATAAGGCAGATATAAAAGATTAAAAGCTATTATTTAGTTGCAGATCCCTTGCACACAATCACAGCAGTGAGTCTGTGACCCATAGACATCACCAGACTCTTGGTCTCATCCTTTGAAATGCTTTTCCCAGGCTTTAATGCAGCCAATTCCAATTGTTGATTGTTTTGGGGAGTTTCTGCCTTTACTCTTCTCTCCAGCTGGTGAAATTCATGTTCATTTGGATTTAAATCTGGAGATTGACTTGGGAAATCTAAGACTTTCCATTTCTTTGCCCTTATAAATCCTTGACTGAACTGGCAGAGCATTTTGGGTCATTGTCCTGATGCAATATGAAGCACTTCCCAATGAATCTGGTGGCATTTTCTTGAATATTGGTAAGTAAGATGGTTTTGTACCCTTCCAAATTCATTCTGCTTCTGTCATCATAAATTAAGTCATCAGTAAATTTGAGAGGGCCTGTTCCAGAGGCAGCCATGCATGCCCATGCCATGACACCACCTCCACCATGCTTTACAGATGAGGCTGTATGCTTGGGATCATTGCAGTTCCATTTTTTCTCCACATTTTTGCTTTCCCATCACTTAGATAAAGGTTCATCTTTGTCTCATCGGTCCATAAACACAGTTCCAAAAGTCTTCTGGCTCACCTTTGTGCTTTTTTGCAAACTCTAATCTTGCCTTTCTATTTTTGGTGCTGGTCAGATGTTTTCATCTTGCTGTGTAGCATCTGTAATTCTGTGTCAAAGTCTCCTGAGGACAGTCAATTGTCAGAGCATCAACCCTGCTTTCTGGAAGTTGTTGATGATTTTACAGACATGTCTTTTAGGATTCATTTTCACAGCATTTATGATTTGTCTGTCATCAACTACTGTTGTTTTCTCAGCTGATCAGGTTGTTGTTGGTTGGTGTCGCTGGTGGTTTCCAAACTCTTGATATCTCCATGACCTTTGTTTTTGCTAGAGCTCTAACGGACTTCCTCTTTTCTTTTAGCATCCAAATTGCTTGCTTTTCTCTCAAAGTCAGCTCCCTCGTCTTCATCCTGGTTTGTGTGTGTCATCATCGAATGCAAGATTCAGAATGCAGAAGTAATGGATATAACTGATACGACATATTCCCTGCATTTAATATCTGAAGAATTAATGCAACAGGAGACAGCTGATCACTTAGAAAGACCTGTGAGGCAACTGTTCCAATACTTATGCTCACATCAGATAGAGGGATGAAACTCTAAACTTCTTAGCTGATAAAACATCTATGTGTTGAATCACCCAATAATAAAATGTGATATTCTGTAGTTTTGTCTCATATTCATCTTTTAATCATATTTGTAAATGTCTTGACTCCACAGCCAACAGAGAAATTGTGTCTTTACTGTTCCAATACTTTTGGAGGGCACTGTATTTCACAATATATTAGATTTAAATATCATATTTTTTTTCTAATGACCATGGAATACGAAATGGGCTGCTTTAACTTTACTGCCAAATGCCTATTTTACTGTGAGATTTTACTAAAAAAAATATATTATGTTGCTGTAATTTTAACTGTTCACAAAAATGATTCTTCTCCCCTTTTCTGTTTCTTTTGATTTATAGGAATAAAAACAATAGGTAAGGTGGTTGTTATAGCTTAATATCTGTTATTTGCATTAGATTTTTGTCTTTCTAAAATTAAAATTATGATTAATTTAGGCTTTCTCAGTTTTCGAGGAACTTAAAGGTTATTAATGATGTTTTATTAACAAATTTTGGGAGAAGCACATTCAGAGAAATAACCTAATTAACACGAGAGGAGCACAGTCAGTAATCAACCTAATTAACTAAATGAGGTGTATATACACAGCAGACCTACCTCTGTTCCTTGACAATTTTCCAGTACACTCTTAAAAATAAATGTGCTTCCAAAGGTTCTTCACAGCAATTTGAATCTCTTCCTTACCTTTTTATAACCTGAAGAACCTTCTTTCACCACAAAGAACCTTTTGTGCAACAAAAAGGTTCTTCAGATGTTAAAGGTTCCTTATGGAACCATTAGACAAAAAGGTTCTTCTATGCTCAAAATTCTGAGCATGGAGCCCTCCCCTCGGACAGCACACCAAATACGCATAACCCTTTACTCTGTTTAGTATGTGTGAACTCGTCAAAAATAATAAGAATATATAAAAACAAGAATATTTTGTGGGATTTGTCTTCTTAAATCCGGTATTCTGCTTAAAAGGTTTATGACAGATCCTGAACACGGTGATTGAAAGGGGCTTGACCATGTCAGAGGGTGAATATTTAGTGGGCTTATGAAAGAAAACTGAATCATAATGATTGGAAATCAACCAGTAAAAACTAGCCAACTTATACTGGTCAACCAATCAATCAATCAATCAATCAAACAAAAGCAACTTGCTTACTTATAAATTTGCTTTTGTGCATTATCTGATTTACTGTGAATTAGATATCAGAAATTTCTGGGAGTGTGTGTGTGGTCCATTTATCATGTAATCCACGTCTTACTAATGCTATTCTACATGTGACTGAAATCACAGGGAAGCCAAACATAAACCTTTGAATAGGTCAAATAAATTCCTAGAAATTCAGTAGGTCAGACCAGGCAGAAATAAGATTAATGTCAAACTATGCCCTTGTATATTGCATGGGAAATTAATTTTCCCATTCATATCTGACATGTATAATGAATGAGGGTGTACTGAGGGGGCTACCGAAAAAAGTTAATAAATAAATAAATGTCCCTTTTTCAGGATGCTGAAGATAATTTTTTCAAATGCAAATAAGCTTTAAAGATCTTTATTGTAAATGTTTTCCATGCATTTTTCAATGAACTGTAAACAAACAATTGCACAAATTAGTCCTTAAGACACTTACAGTTTAGAGGCAGCAGGCAATGAATGTCACAATTATAATAACTTAGGACAGTAAAGAAACCTTTCTACTGACTCTGAAAAAGATACCCAGGGTCCCTGCTGACCTGCATGAACATGTCATAGTCCTGTTGCAGGGAGTCATGAGGGCTGCGGATGTGGCCAGCGCAATGCCTGCAATGCAAACCTGAAATAACACTATAGTGGTGCTGTGATACGCCTAATCCAGTTTGGATGTGAAAACAGGCCTTCAGTTCATAATACTTAAGATCATTTAAAACATTTTCTTTTTGACCACATTCTAATAACACAATTATAATCTAGTTTTATTACAAACTCAATTGTAATGGAATGAGATGGCTGTCCTGTTGTAATATTCGGATAAAAATCTGCCAATAAACATCTGGGTTATGAGTTTCTATTGCAAAATCTCTTGTTAATTGTGAGCAATACTATATCAGAAGATCGCTAACTGAATATGCTATACTGTAAGTGACAGCAGTTCTATCTTCACTGGAAATAAATGACTCAGATCTCAAAACAAATTGTGTAGCTGCCATTACATGCCAAAATATAGTATTTGGAATCACATCTTGACAGTTGTTCTGTGACAGTTAACGTGGTGCCACTTTAACATATCAAAAACTGAAAGCACTGTCTACAGTCAAACATGATTGATTATTCTTGAAAAAAAAATCCAGTTGCCAAAATGACCTCTTCCCTTACGAAAAAGAAGTTTATTCAAGTGTGCAATTAGTATACTTCTTTTAAACTAAAAATAGGAAAGTATACTTTGTTTACTTCTTATGTACTTCTCAAAAATGGGCTTAATGTACTTCTCATAAATATACTTAAAATGGCATTTAAGTATACTTGACTTATACTTAGAAAAAGTCTAAATACATTTTAGCTATACTTGTGCTCTTATAATCCGTGATTTCATTATTATACGGTAGGGGGCGCTAGTACACATCTTCTGCACAGAACTTCCAAAAAACACAAGTGAAGAAGAAACCGAAACATCAGATACTTCCACATGTAATCTAACACGATTATCTGACATAAAACAGCATTGAAACTGTGTAACGCCTCTGTTCATCAATTTGCACTGGCTACCAATAGCTGCTCGCATTAAATTCAAGGCATTAATGTTTGCCTACAGAACCACCACTGGCTCTGCACCCCTTTACCTAAATTCATTACTTCAGACTTATGTGCCCTCTAGAAGCTTTCGTGCTTCAAGTGAACGACACATTATTGTGCCATCCCAAAGACACACAAAAACACTTTCACAGACTTTTTCATTAACTGTTCTCATCTGGTGGAATGACCTGCCCAACTCAATCCGAGCAGCCGAATCCTTACCCATCTTCAAGAAACGGCCAAAAACTCATCTGTTCCATCTTTACTTGACCCTCTAACTCTAGCACTCTCTATTCTAATTTTATTTATGTCTTTTTATTTAAAAAAAATAATAATTATCTGTACTGCGTTAGGCTAACCCAGACTTGTAATAGCACTTGCACGTTGTTGCTCTTTTGTTGGTTTTGATTGTTTCTTATGTCCTCATTGGTAAGTCGCTTTGGATAAAAGAGTCTGCTAAATGACTAAATAAATAAAACAAATAACGTTATGGAATAAAATGTTGACCAATGAAGAGGTAATAATGACTGTCAAACTTTGGGGTGTTGATCGACTCCATCTACATTTTGATTATCAATTTTTTTATGAAACTTACCCACATTCAAGTGTATAAAAAAAATGCATAAAGCTAGAATAAAATGTTTTTGTTTACAAGCAGATATCCTGTTCTTTTTTTTTTTGTTTTGTATGTTCAGATATTCATGTAACAAAATATATACAAATTAATACCTAAATAGGGACATAGTAGTATACTTAAAGTATGATGTAAAGTTCACTTAAAGAAAACTTGCGAGTTTACTTGCAATATAAAACTACTAAAGTAGTAGTTTACTGAGACTATACTTCAAAGTGTACTAAAAATGCTAATACAAGTTTAATTAGTAAACAACAGTGTACCTATAACTTCACTTTTAGTATAGTTGCAGTACAAGTTAAAAACATTGATGTAAACTAGTTGTGTACTCATAGTTTAATACTGTTATACTTAAATGTGTACTTTTTATATACTAGAAAGTGGGCCAATTTAGTCCCAAGGAGTATTTAAATAGTGCACTTTCAAGTATATGTTACCGGTTGTAGTAAATAAAGAACAAACAATCATGAGAACGAAGTAGGCATCAACACACATATGCATTTATTAAACATTGAGCTGAGACAAAGACTAAGGGAGAACTAAGGACTTATAAAGGAATGGAAACAAAGGAACAAACGAGATGATTAATACAAAACAGGTGAATAGGATGAATCATTAACTAAACAAGGACAGGAACTACCAAATAAGGGTAAAACAGAACTGAAAGGAAACAGACATGTGACAGTATACTACTAGTACACTGATATTTGTATACTTACTACATAAAGTATACTTAAAAATGTACTTGAACTTTACTTTAAGGGGTCATATGATGTTGCTAAAAGAACATTATTTTGTGCATTTGGTGTAATGCAATGTGTTTATGCGGTTTAAGGTTAAAAAAACACATTATTTTCCGCATACTGTACATTTTTGTTGCCCCTCTATGCCCCTGAAACGCGTCGATTTTTACAAAGCTCATCGTTCTGAGAAGCGAGGTGTGCTCTGATTGGCCAGATATCCAGTGCGTTGTGATTGGCCAAATACCTCAAGTGTGAAATGGAAATGTTACGCCCCTTACCGTATTGTGATGCCGTGTCCCGGCACGATGACACAAAAACAATAAAACCCACTATAAACGAGGCATTTGTTGCATCCAGTCGGGACATAATTACTGATTATAATGACTTCTACTGTCTTTTTACGTGGCACGATAAACATTGCCATGTCTACATTTGTGATTGTAGAAAGGACAAACAACAAGCACTACTCTACACTGCTCAAAACTCGCGTTTGAATCATCAGAGGCAAATTCTTTAAATAAGAAAGTGAACTTACAGGCTGTGAGTCAGAAGCGCCAGACTGTCCTTGCAAAGTTGGAATTACCGCACTTTATAGAAACAGCATCAGCCTTTGTGCATAGCTGGCAGGCTAACTTTACTCCCAGGTTCAGGAAATAGTCCTCCGTAAAATGCGCTGCACACACACTAATATTTGGATTGAACTGTTCTGGAACAGTGTTGTAAATACAACTTAACCTCTGATTTCTAGTTGTGTCCTCTTTTGGAAGCCACAACGAAACACAGTGTCTCCACGACATGGCGCCAGCGGCAGCAACAATACTACAGCGAGAATAATAGTTCCGCCTTCTTTCATTGTGTATACATTTGGGCAGTGTTTTGCAAATTGACAGCTAATTTTGCACTGTTGTCTTTGAATTATAAGGCAATTTTATACTAGAGAACTACAAAGCTTTCCTGCAGCTGTAGTACTTTATGATTTAGTGATCCAGTCATTTTGGGAAAGATCTGTGTGCATGACTAGGTAAATGTTCTACAGTCATTTCATTCAGAACCAATTTGTTGGTATGTAGAAGAAGTAAGATTCCCATTACTCCATAATCTCTCGTCATCACATAATAATATAATAATAATAGTTAATGATTCAACTACATACATACAGTGGGGAAAAAATGTCCACAGAAGCAATCAATCAATAAAAATAAAAACTCTTCACCATGGCCAAGACCAAAGAGCTGTCCAAGGATGTCATGGACAAGATTGTAGAAAAGGCTGGAATGGTCTACAAGATCATCGCCAAGCAGCTTGGTGAGAAGGTGACAACAGTTGGTGCGATTATTCGCAAATAGAACAAACACAAAATAATTGCCAATCTCCCTTGGACTGGGAGCATGCAAGATCTCACCTCGTGGAGTTTCAATGATCATGAGAACGGTGAGGAATCAGCCCAGAACTACACGGGAGGATCTTGTCAATGATCTCAAGGCAGCTGGGACCATAGTCACCAAGAAAACAATTGGTAACACACTACACCGTGAAGGACTGAAATCCTGCATCTCCCGCAATGTCCCCCTGCTTAAGAAAGCACACTGTCTGAAGTTTGCCAATGAACATCTGAATGATTCAGAGGAGAACTGGGTGAAATGTTGTGGTCAGATGAGACCAAAGTCGAGCTCTTTGGCATCAACTCAACTGGCCGTGTTTGTAGGAGGAGGAATGCTGCCTATGACCCCAAGAACACATCCCCACCGTCAAACATGAAGGTGGAAACATTATGCTTTGGGGGTGTTTTTCTGCTAAGGGGACAGGACAACTGCACCGCATCAAAGGGATGATGGACATGTACCATCAGAGCCAGGGCATTGAAACTGGGTCGTGGATGGGTTTTCCAGCATGACAATGACCCTAAATACATGGCCAAGGCAACAAAGGAGTGGCTCAAGAAGCAGCACATTAAGGTCCTGGAGTGGCCTAGCCAGTCTCCAGACCTTACTCCCATAAAAAAAATCTGTGGAGGGAGCTAAAGGTTCGAGTTGTCAAACATCAGCCTCGAAACCTTAATGACGTGGAGAGGATCTGCAAAGAGGAGTGGGACAAAATCCCTCCTGAGATGTGTTCAAACCTGGTGGCCAACTACAAGAAATGTCTGACCTCTGTGATTGTCAACAAGGGTTTTGCCACCAAGTACTGAGTCAAGTTTTGCGAAGGGGTCAAATACTTATTTCACTCATTAAAATACAAATCAATTTATATATTTTTTTTAAATGCGTTTTTCTGGATTTTTTTGTTGTTATTCTGTCTCTCACTATTAAAATAAACCTACCATTAAAATTATAGACTGATTTCTTTGACAGTGGGCAAACGTACAAAATCAGCAGGGGATCAAATAATTTTTTTTCCCACTGTATATATGTGCACATGCATATACACTTATCTATTTTACCTTTTTAAGATTATTTTATGTATCTTACTGATATGGAGTGTTTAAAAGAAAAAGGGGAAAGAATTGAAGCCTTGTATATGCCCTAACTTTACCTCACTTGTCCTAAACTGCATATCCATCCTGAAATTCTCTTGCCTCCCCATACTATTTTTTTCTCCACTTGGTTTATTTATTATAGTCATTGCTCAGATGTAAATTAATCAGTGTGGAAAAAAAGCAATATCGTAATAGCCATGCTTAGGTAAAAAATGGGAAATATGTTTCTTCTGTAACCTTTGAATCTGTGTTTGGGGAGATATATATTTTACCACACCTTTGCGAGTGTACAGAACTGTCCATTGCAACATAATTTAGTCATAATATGTATGATAATCACACTATATGAAGACCTGGAGAAAATATTTTTGTCTTTGTCACTGCCATCAGTACTCACAGTGGTACTATCTGGCAGTGTGAAAACTGTTACATTCCACTGAATAAAGTAAGCCGTAAGTAGCTTGACAAGTTGATGACAGACTTTTCATTTTTGTTGGAACTGCCCCTTTAAGATGTCCATTATCATTAACCTACTTTCCATCATTAGCAACTTTGTAGGCTTTGTATATACAATTACTAACTTAAAGTTTTGTGCGAAGGAGTGAAATGTGAGTCAGTACACTTTGCTTTTCCTCACTAATGTGCCTCATTAGTACAATATCCTAAAAGAATGCAGCGCTTAAAATAGTCAGAAAAGAGTCAGTGAATCCGAAAACACTGGTTACTAGGACATGACACACTAAATGGAACTGCAACTGAGTCGCTCAGTGTGGGAGTTTTCAAACAACTGCTGATATAACAAAAGGTCCCTCTTGACTCAGTTGTGCTGAGCGCCAACTGTAAATAATCAATAAATCATTTTACTTAGATGGAACAGCAGCTACGCTAATTATGTCTCTATTTGTTTCTCTGTTTCTGCCACGGGATTAACATCCCGTAACTAGGAATTACAGAAGCTTCAGTCTGGATCCAACCCTTAAATGATCTGAGATGACCGAACACCTGAGCCAACCCCTCAGAGGACCTCAGAGGATGCCAAAGCTCAGACAACATATTGAATTACCAAATTTTGCCATAAGTTAAATATATTAAGGTTCTGCAATATATAAATATATTATGGAAACTTAATTTCCTGTGGAGCTGCTTTGCAATGATTTGTATCATAAAAAGCGATATACAAATAAATTTGAAACTTGAACTTGATAAACCAGTGCTTCCATGTTTCTATAACAATAATGTTTAGTGCTATAATGCTAAATATTTCTAATAAAATTAAAAGGTAAAGTATCTATAATAATTGTTTTGGATTTATGTGTGCTGTACATTCCAATAATGTTTGAAAAAAAAAATGTTACTTCACACTCAAGCCCTGCTGTGTTAAGCTCATTTAAAGAGCACAGTGACCCTGGAACTCACATAGAACATGACCCCATTCAGTGTAATACAAAACACCCCAACACAATATGGAAAATCACCAGAAGAAAAATCAAAGCACTGCCTGGGCCAACTATATAAACAGTCAATGTTACATCAGTTACTGAAAATCTTCCAGGAAGCTTTTCCTAGAAAAAGAGACCTTGTCCATGGTTCTCCGGGGGATGATGCCCTAATTTTGGATGAAATGGGACTAATAGTGATCATTATCCAGAGACATCAGATGCATGGTAAAAATCAGTCTGAGGCCTGTGCTGAATTAATCCAAAACAAAGCTTTCTTTGGCTTGTATGAATTTGTTCCTAAAGTTTTTACTTTTTTCACCGAGCAGCTGAAGGTTGTCAACTGATGTGGTGAGAATGAGGGAGCGTTCTGGCCTAGATTGTGGCGTGCAATGAACTTTGTGTTGAGAAGCTAAGGACTTTGAAATCTTTGAGTACATGGAATCTGTAGGTAAGCGGGCATGTCACGGCCTGGTCTGTTCACATCCTGTAACATTCAAAGAGAGCTATTGCTGACCTGACTTGTCCTCCATCCTGGTTCTTTTTGTCCTATAGAAAAATGATGTCAGAATGATTTGTGGCACGTGTTGGCCCTGCTTGTCCACATCATTGTGTGTGTCTCTCAAAACTGCAAACAGGTAATTTTGCCTATTGTAGTCTAGCAGCAGCCCAGATGAATAGACTTAGAGCATGTGTTTGAAGGCAGATCATGTTTTTGGACAAATGTGATTTTGACCCTTGCAAGCTGAAGCACAGATGGTACAGGATTGAGGAGTGAGTACATTATCGAAAGTTCAAGCACATGTACAATGTGACTGAGTACAGGCATGTGAGTGTCAGTGCACATTGGATGTGCATTAGGGTTTCCTGGGATCAGGAGATTTCAAGAGGAAGGAGGAGGCATGAGTAGACAGGTTCACTGACCTGGTTCCTGTTGAACCTGGAAGATGTTTTTACAAGATTTGTATAAATTATTTAAAGTTATGACTAATGTGTTGCAGAGGAAAACAATCCATGATGTAACTTTTAACTAAGACGTTAAAATGCAAATGGTGTCATTTTTCTACTTCACTCTCTGAAATACACAGAAAACAGTTGTGTGTGTGTGTGTGTGTGTGTGTGTGTGTGAGAGCACAGATTGCAGAAATCCCATTCAGCCAAGGAAGGGGGCGGTGGGGTTCTCAGCGAGTGGATTCTTATAAACACTTAAGGGAAACAATCTCAGTATTCCATTACACAACCAAGAAAACCAGCACATGGTGTGAAAAGTAATGCTTTAAGCATTATGAACACATTTGAATCCCCTGACTCTTTCTGCCAAAGACACAATGGAGGCAGACAGAATGTGCTGAAAACAGTCTTATTCTCAATCCTCATCAGCAGGTGTAAGAGAAAGAAAATGTTGTTATTATAGTATAAAGTACTTACAAGATGCATTAGTAAAATTCAGTTGATTTATGTAAAACAAAATAATGTATTTAGAATAAGCACGCTGTGTTCTGTTCTACTGGGCACATTTACCTATGACTACGTTTACACGAACCCTCATAATGCAATTATAAGATTTAAAAGTAAACTCAATACTTTGATCAAATTTATATGATTACATTTATAATCATAGCAATTATTATAGTAAAGTATGTGGGTCTTGCCCATTTTAATCACAATAAACAGACAGGTAAACTCTTGCATGTATTCCACTCCGGCCAAAGTGCACGTGTGCTTGTGATATACCCGAATGGTGTGTCATGCATTAAAATAATACAGTATTTTGATGGTTGGAAACATCAAAATGGAGACATTTTAGGAGCATCACTGATAACAGAGATAAAAATGACCTCAATTCAGGCACTCTCAGAAATAAAGGTACCAAAGCTGTCACTGAGGCAGTACCCTTACAAAAGGTATGCCTTTGTACCTTATTTAACCCAAATAGTTTGCATAATAGTACCCAACATGTACGTATTAGTAACTAAGTGTACATATTATTACTTTTTAAAAACACATCAATGACAGCTTTTGTACCTTTTTTCTGAGAGCGTAGCAAATAATTAAAAAAACTGAATGTAAACAAGAGACAAGAGGTTTAGCTCGTGTCACATAAACATCTAACTGTGATTAAGCCTTACTCTGATTATTGAAAAATAATCATAGTATTTTTGCACATGTAAACATAGACTATATTCTTATTTTGTCCCACTATAACCCTGATAAGGCGTAATTGAATGGATCAGGTTTTGTGCTGCCCAAAGCTCTGAAGATCCAAAGATTAAAAGATTTGTTTCTTGTTTATGATTTCATTTCAGTCACGTAAAAACACTAACGTAACGGATTGTTCTTGAACTAAAATCCGTTTCTGCAGAAAAGAGCTTGAGAAAAACTGTCAGAGTACGAACATTCCTTAAGCATCATAGCAGGTGTTTGTGTTTTCCATAAATCCGTGAGTATTTCTATGTTTGGTGGATTTAATTTGGGCACTGTTTTTGTTCAAATGGATGAAGAGTGGATTATGACTTACCACCCTCTCAGTGACTAGCTACGTTACTCCAAAAACACAAACTCCAATGGTCAAGTGACTGCATTCCTTTTATCCTTCTATTTATAATTTGTTTATATTCTGTATTTTAAAATGATTTAGTTTTTAAATGTAAATCTTAAAAGGCAAATTCATACCTAAATTCATACCTATTTTTTTTTTATTTAATTACGTGAGATAACTGCATTCAGAAATGTTATGAAATTCATTATATTTGTTAAAAGCATTAACACCATATAGCAAAGTAGTATTAAAGTAGTATAAAAGAACTGGTAGGCCTATCTACTCACCATTTTTATTTAAAAGTAAAATTTTAAAAATAAATAAAATAAATAAAACTTTAAATTGAACTATCATTGGTTAAAATGTCACTGTGAATACTTCAAGTAAATAGGTCATAGTGGTTTAGCTGACACAAGAGGTTGGGAACCCCTGTTATTATTATCTCATTATTTGTAATCATCCATTATTACTGGAACAAATGTTATTTTAAAGATTATTTTAAAATATAACCTAGTTAATAACCAAGACTCCAAGATTGTGTGTGTGTGTGCAGGGGCGTAGCTATCATTTCAAAAGTGGGGGGAACGGAATGTCTAGTGTTATACCGGTTCTTTTTTTTCAGTTAACCCTTGTCTAATTGACAGGTTTTATTTTTAATCATACCTTTTTGCTTAATATGCTTTATGATTATATTGTTATATATGATTATAAAACAGAAGGAAAGAGAAAAAAGAAAAAAAGAAAGAAATACAACAGCTTGTCACTGGGACAGTACCATTAAAAGGACATCTTTGTACCTTATTTACCCCAAAAAGTTTCATAGTTGTACATTACGGTACATATTGGTACTCTATATGTGCACCTTTTTGAGTATAAGTTACAAAGATGTCCTTATAAGGGTATTATTGTTTACATATTTCAAATTGTATTTTATGTGTGTTGTATGTACAGTACATGGCACACAGTAATGGATACTTGCACATTCACATACTTTATTCTGTTCTGTTCTATTATACATTAGTCTGATTATTATACATATTATACATAGTTCTGTTCTATTATACATTAGTCTGTTGGGGGAAGTCGTGGCCTAATGGTTAGAGAGTCGGACTCGTAATCGAAAGGTTGCGGGTTCGAGTCCCCGGCCGGCAGGAATTGTAGGTGGGGGGATTGAATGTACAGCGCTCTCTCCACCCTCAATACCACGGCTGAGGTGCCCTTGAGCAAGGCACCGAACCCCCAATTGCTCCCCGGGCGCCGCAGCATGGCTGCCCATTGCTCCGGGTGTGTGTGTGTGTGTGTGTGTGTGTGTGTGTGTGTGTGTGTGCATTTGTTCACTACTCACTGCTGTGTGTGTGCACTTGGATGGGTACCTTTCGATTACGAGTCCGACTCTCTAACCATTAAACGCAGAGCACCAATTTCGAGTATGGGTCACCATACTTGACAATACGTCACGACTTTAGTCTATGTTAAAAGAAATATCTTATCATAGACAATGCTGTAAATAATATTTACCTCTGAAGCCTCACTGAAACTCTCTGCCTCATTCACTCTCAACTCTGAATTCACTTCTGCCTCTGTCTATAGCAAATAAAGCATTGTTTGAAACATGTACATACAGGGAATAGTGACATACAGAAGAAAATAACACATTAAGTACACTGCTGGACAATAACCAATCATCCATCCATCCATCCATCTTCTTCCGCTTATCCGGGGCCGGGTCGCGGGGGCAGCAGTCTAAGCAGGGATGCCCAGACTTCTCTCTCCCTAGACACTTCCTCCAGCTCTTCCGGGGGGACACCGAGGCGTTCCCAGGCCAGCCGGGAGACATAGTCTCTCCAGCGTGTCCTAGGTCTTCCCCGGGGTCTCCTCCCAGTGGGACGCGCCCGGAACACCTTCCCGGGAAGGCGTCCAGGAGGCATCCGGAACAGATGCCCAAACCACCTCAGCTGACCCCTCTCAATGTGAAGGAGCAGCGGCTCTACTCTGAGCTCCTCCCGAGTGACCGAGCTTCTCACCCTATCTCTAAGGGATCGCCCAGCCACCCTGCGGAGAAAGCTCATTTCAGCCGCCTGTATCCGGGATCTTGTCCTTTCGGTCATGACCCAAAGCTCATGACCATAGGTGAGAGTAGGAACGTAGATTGACCGGTAAATCGAGAGCTTCGCCTTGCGGCTCAGCTCTTTCTTCACCACGACAGACCGGTACATCGACCGCATTACTGCAGAAGATGCACCGATCCGTCTTTCAATCTCCCGTTCCATCCTTCCCTCACTCGTGAACAAAACCCCAAGATACTTAAACTCCTCCACTTGAGGCAGGAACTCTCCACCAACCTGAAGTGGGCAAACCACCCTTTTCTGACTGAGGACCATGGCCTCGGATTTGGAGGTGCTGATTCTCATCCCAGCCGCTTCACACTCGGCTGCAAACCGTCCCAGTGCCTGCTGAAGGTCCTGGCTTGATGAAGCCAACACGACAACGTCATCTGCAAAAAGCAGAGACGAAATCGTGTGGTCACCAAACCTGACACCCTCCGGCCCCTGGCTACGCCTAGAAATTCTGTCCATAAAACTTATGAACAGAACCGGCGACAAAGGGCAGCCCTGCCGGAGTCCAACATGCACCGGGAACAAGTCTGACTTACTGCCGGCAATGCGAACCAAGCTCCTGCTTCGGTCATACAGGGACCGGACAGCCCTTAGTAAAGGACCCCGGACCCCATACTCCCGGAGCACCCTCCACAGGCCGCCGCGAGGGACACAGTCGAATGCCTTCTCCAAATCCACAAAACACATGTGGACTGGTTGGGCAAACTCCCATGAACCCTCCAGCACCCTGTAGAGGGTATAGAGCTGGTCCAGTGTTCCACGGCCCGGACGAAAACCACACTGTTCCTCCTGAATCCGAGGTTCTACTATCGGCCGTATTCTCCTCTCCAGTACCCTGGCATAGACTTTCCCAGGGAGGCTGAGAAGTGTGATCCCCCTGTAGTTGGAACACACCCTCCGGTCCCCCTTCTTAAAAAGAGGGACCACCACCCCGGTCTGCCACCCCAGAGGCACTGTCCCCGACCGCCACGCGATGCTGCAGAGGCGTGTCAGCCAAGACAGCCCCACAACATCCAGAGATTTGAGGTACTCAGGGCAGATCTCATCCACCCCCGGTGCCCTGCCACGGAGGAGTTTCTTGACTACCTCGGTGACTTCAGCTTGGGTGATGGACGAGTCCACCTCTGAGCCCTCAGCCTCTGCTTCCTCAATGGAAGACGTGACGGCGGGATTGAGGAGATCCTCAAAGTATTCCTTCCACCGTCCAACGATATATCCCCAGTCGAGGTCAGCAGCTCCCACCTCTACTGTAAACAGCGTTGGTAGGGCACTGCTTCCCTCTCCTGAGGCGCCGGACGGTTTGCCAGAATCTCTTCGAGGCCAGCCGATAGTTCTTCTCCATGGCCTCACCGAACTCCTCCCAGGCCCGACTTTTTGCCCCCACAACCACCCGGGCTGCAGTTCGCTTGGCCTGTCGGTACCCGTCAGCTGCCTCAGGAGTCCCACAAGCCAGCCAGGCCCGATAGGACTCCTTCTTCAGCTTGACGGCATCCCTTACTTCCGGTGTCCACCACCTGGTTCGGGGATTGCCGCCTCGACAGGCACCGGAGACCTTACGACCACAGCTCCGAGCGGCCGCTTCGACAATGGAGGTGGAGAACATGGTCCACTCGGACTCAATATCTCCAGCCTCCCTCGGGATCCGGTCGAAGCTCTGCCGGAGGTGGGAGTTGAAGATCTCTCTGACAGGAGACTCGGCCAAACGTTCCCAGCAGACCCTCACAGTACGCTTGGGTCTGCCAAGTCTGTCCAGCTTCCTCCCCCGCCATCGGATCCAACTCACCACCAGGTGGTGATCAGTTGATAGCTCCGCCCCTCTCTTTACCCGAGTGTCCAAGACATATGGCCGCAGGTCAGATGAAACGACCACAAAGTCGATCATCGACCTACGGCCTAGGGTGTCCTGGCGCCACGTGCACTGATGGACACCCTTATGCTTGAACATGGTGTTCGTTATGGACAGACTGTAACTAGCACAGAAGTCCAATAACTGAACACCACTTGGGTTCAGATCAGGGGGGCCGTTCCTCCCAATCATGCCCCTCCAGGTGTCACTGTCGCTACCCACGTGGGCATTGAAGTCCCCCAGTAGAACGACGGAGTCCCTGGTTGGAGCACTTTCCAGCACCCCTCCCAGAGACCCCAAGAAGGCCGGGTACTCTGCACTGCCGTTCGGCCCGTAGGCACACACGACAGTGAGAGACCTATCCCCTACCCGTAGGCGCAGGGAAACGACCCTCTCGTTCACCGGGGTGAACTCCAACACATGGCGGCTGAGCTGGGGGGCTATAAGCAAACCCACACCAGCCCGCCGCCTCTCACCATGGGCAACTCCAGAGTGGTGAAGAGTCCATCCTCTCTCGAGGAGTGTGGTTCCAGAGCCCAAGCCGTGCGTAGAGGTGATCCCGACTATCTCTAGTCGGAACCTCTCAACCTCCCGCACAATCTCAGGCTCCTTCCCCGCCAGCGAGGTGACATTCCACGTCCCTAGAGCTAGCTTCTGTGTCCAGGGTTCGGGTCGTCGAGGCCCCCGCCTTCGACTGCTGCCCGATCCTCTTTGCACGTTTGCACCCTTACGGTCCCTCCTGTAGGTGGTGAGCCCACGGGAAGGCGGCCCCACGTCGCTCCTTCGGGCTGAGCCCGGCCGGACCCCATGGGGGGAGGCCTGGCCACCAGGCGCTCGCATACGAGCCCCAACCCCGGGCCTGGCTCCAGGGTGGGGCCCCGGCTGCGCCATACCGGGCGACGTCACGATCCTCTGATTGTTGTCCATCATAAGGGGGTTTTTGAACCGCTCTTAGTCTGACCCGTCGCCTAGGACCTGTTTGCCTTGGGAGATCCTACCAGGGGCATATAGCCCCGGACAACATAGCTCCTAGGTTCATTCGGGTACTCAAACCCCTCCACCACGTTAAGGTGGCAGTTCAAGGAGGAGGCAATCATTTGTATACTAAATAATTTTTTAACACTTTAGAATGATAAACACATATTCACATTAACTATGACTTTTACTTCAATAAACTCTTCATTTACTGCTTATTAATAGCTTGTAAGGTAGTCGTTGTAGTTGTTAAGTTTAGGATTATGGGATGCAGAATATGGTCATGAAGAATACAGAATTAATATGTGCTTAAGTGCTAATAAACAACCAATATGCAAGCTGATAATTACATACTGTAGTTAAAAATGATAGCTGAGAAGTTGTTCATCATACTAATGTTATTTTTTATTTTTCTATATTTGACTAATTATGTGTTTTCTATGATTGGTCCATATATAATCCTACAAACACTTGTGTATTAATAGATTGTATACAATGTAAAAACAGCCAGGTGTTAAAAGCCACTCTATCAGTTCTTCTCAGCTGTGAAGTTTGATTTTCTTGCGTGTCGTCCTGATTCTGTCCTAACAAACCTGGCTGACTGTTTCTTGTTCATTCTTGACAACACATAAAAACGTAAAATTAGTGCAATAATGACAGAGCACCCCTAAATGAAGATCGATCCTGTATCAGATCAGTGCTTGCATACTTGATTGAAATACATCATGTAGAATTGGCAGTTAAACATGTCACAATGCTGCAAACGCTGTAAAATCTCAGTTCAACATTATCTTTATTCCTATTTGAAGGGTTCTGATAACATACATACGTGTTAAAATAAAAGACGTTACAAAAGAGTTACGGAAAAATACACTGAAAATAAATAAGTGCATGTTTGTGTAACATATATGTTTCTGTTGAGTTTTCCTTTTGCCCATTTTTGGTTCCACCTGTCATTAGTTAATTATCTATCATCCCCGTCACCTGTGTTTGATTCAATTATCTTGTTTTCTCGTTTGTTCCAGCCCCTTTATAAGTCCTGAGTTTTCCCTTAGTTTTTGTCTGTAAATAAGTTTATCAATGGTTTATGTGTTGATGCTGAATAAATTCTCCTTTTCGTCAGTCCTTGTTGTGCGCTCATTGCTACAACCACTAAGTGTAACAGATTTACAGACCTCAACAGAAGATGGGTGAGCACGCAAAGTTTTTTGATCTGGCTCACGCCATCCAGGACCCAATAAGTTTTGTGGTGGCTTTTGCGCCTCTCGACCTCGCCAGCTCACTCGATGAGGGAACCCTCAAGATGCTGCTCCGGCTCGGGCTCACTTACCACCAACAGCGAGAGCTCCCAGACACCTCCGACCTCGATTGGAGAGAAGCCATCATCCGGTGTCTGAACAGCCTCCGACCCCGAGTCGGAGCCCTACCCACGGCGATGAG
Organism: Barbus barbus; assembly: GCF_936440315.1. Classification (NCBI taxonomy): domain Eukaryota; kingdom Metazoa; phylum Chordata; class Actinopteri; order Cypriniformes; family Cyprinidae; genus Barbus; species Barbus barbus. The sequence continues at coordinate 21,105,589 of NC_136729.1, read as the reverse complement.
GATACCGCCGCAACAGGCGATGAACGTTGCGCCGTTCACGGCGATGATGGTCCTGCCGCCTAGGACGGCGATGATGGTTCCCGCTGGTCCCGTCCAGCCCACCTGAGTTCCCGCTGGTCCCGTCCAGCCCACCTGAGTTCCCTCAAATGTCTGCTCCTCGCACGTGCCCTCCAGTGCCTGCTCCTCGCAAGTGCCCTCCTGTGCCTGCTCCTCGCAAGTACCCTCCTGAGTCCCCGCTGGTTCCGCCCAGCTCTCCTTCGTCTCCGCTGGTTCCGCCCAGCTCTCCTTCGTCTCCGCTGGTTCCGTCCAGCTCCACGCTGCAAGAGCGCCCCCGAGAATCCAGTTCTCAAGCAACGGCCAGGAGTGCCAATCCCGAACCCCGAGAATCCAGTTCTCAGACCACGGCCAGGAGTGCAGATCCCCGAGAATCCAGTTCTCAAGTCACGGCCCGGAGTGCCGATCCCCGAGAATCCAGTTCTCAAGTCATGGCCAGGAGAGCCGATCCCGAATCCCGAGAATCCAGTTCTCAAGCCACGGCCAGGAGTGCCGATCCCGAATCCCGAGAATCCAGTTCTCAAGCCACGGCCAGGAGTGCCGATCCCGAATCCCGAGAATCCAGTTCTCAAACCATGGCCAGAAGTGCCGTTCCCGATCCTCAAGTGTCCGCGCTGCAAGAGCGCCCTCAAGTGTCCGCGCTGCAAGAGCGCCCTCAAGTGCCCGCTCCTCCAGAGCGCCCTCATGTGCCCGTTCCTCCAGAGCGCCCCCAAGAGCCCTCTCCTCCTGAGCGTTCCCATGAACCTGCTCCTCCAGTATGGCCGCCAGAGGGGAACGTTCCCAAAGAAATTTGGGGGGGGGGGCCATATAGCCTCAGTCTGTGTGGCCAGGCCAAAGGCCAAGGCCACAAAGGACCCCAATCCGCCATTGCCTTCCAAACCTTTTTTACGGTGCGGGACGCACCTTCCGGGAGGGGGAGATACTGTAACTGTTTCTGTTGAGTTTTCCTTTTGCCCATTTTTGGTTCCACCTGTCATTAGTTAATTATCTATCATCCCCGTCACCTGTGTTTGATTCAATTATCTTGTTTTCTCGTTTGTTCTTTATAAGTCCTGAGTTTTCCCTTGGTTTTTGTCTGTAAATAAGTTTATCAATGGTTTATGTGTTGATGCTGAATAAATTCTCCTTTTCGTCAGTCCTTGTTGTGCGCTCATTGCTACAACCACTAACTGTAACAGTTTGTCCAGGCAGCTTTTTTTTCTCCATATAATGAACATCGAAACTTGCTAATTATTCAACGAGCAATAGTGAAGTGACATACAGCCAAGTATGGTGACCCATACTCGGAATTCGTGCTCTGCATTTAACCCATCCAAAGTGCACACACAGCAGTGAACACACACACACCGTGAACACACACCCGGAGCAGTGGGCAGCCATTTATGCTGCGGCGCCCGGGGAGCAGTTGGGGGTTCGGTGCCTTGCTCAAGGGCAGCTCAGTCGTGGTATTGAGGGTAGAGAGAGCGCATTCACTCCCCCCACCTACAATCCCTGCCGGCCCGAGACTCGAACCCGCAACCTTTGGATTACGAGTCCGACTCTCTAACCATTAGGCCACGACTTCCCACCTAGTTTTATAGGCAGAGTCACTCAACATTGTGCAACACTATTCGGATCCCACATGCCAACTTACGCTGCTTGACTTTTTCGTAAAAAAGGAGTGAAGAGTTTTTTTGCCGCTTTGAGCTCATCTCGACCTCTAAATGAATGATGGATACAGCGGGCGCGAGCCTGGGCATGTCGTGATGTCACAAACTGAGTGACTGATTGCCATGGAAACGTAAACGTCATGTATATCTTGTCTCTTTGAATTTTAAATCATTCTGCATTTATATACATTGCTCCATTAAAACCTCAACATGTCGAGAACACAACTGTCCAATGAAAAAGTGCGGGGGACGAATTAACTTTTTATAAAAAGTGGGGGGGGCACGTCCCACGTGTAATCTACGCCCTTGTGTGTGTGTGTGTTTTACAGAAGAATAAAGATATAACAAAAAGTATGGCAGTGCACTGTGTGACATAAACTAGTTTTACAGACTTAGGGACCAATTAGATTAGATAAAGCCAGTTGCATCTTTAAAGATTTTATTATAACAATTTTCTGCAACCTAAAATTTAGGGCTCGCTGCAGTCCACAAGATCCAGGGGGCGTGGTTGGATCCACATCTAGGGGGTGGAGATTGGTAGGTTTAGGGGTGGAGATGGGGTGGGTTTAGGGATCCGGGGGTGGAGATTGGTATGTTTAGGTATATGTAAGGTGGGAGGAGTTGGACCTGGATCCTTGTGGGCTGCAGCGAGACGCTCCTCAAATTTCTGCGGGCACTTTTTAGCGAGATGCGAAATACGTACCAATAAGTAGGCTATATCACTGCAGTTTCCAAAATAAATATCCACTGAGTGGCTCTAAAACACAGGTTCAATATGTGAACCCTGGCACGTTTTTATTATGCTGATATATACGTATTGCGCTTTTTATTACGTTGCTGCAGGTATGTATTGCAGCGGTTCAGAATTCAAATATCCGGGGACTGTCACTAAAAGTTAATGCTCTATCGTGTTGGAAATATGCCCTACACCAAACTCAACTCTAAACCTATCCGATAGTGTTAACAAATGCAAAACTGATATAAAACCGTGCCATAAGAATTTTCTTACATGCAGATTTGAACTGCTTTGTCGAACCGTAGTTACACGGGATTTGAACCGGTGCTTCTCGCTTCTCAACTACATCTCCGTACTCCGTGAGCTACCGAACAAACCTATGAAAACATATTAATATTGTTTTGAAGTCATAGCATGATATTCTTCAAATAACTGTGCGAAAATTACGCTTTATTAATTGAAACTCTCTAAATTTGTGTGAAAAAGAATAAAAGGCGTCTGAGTTTTACTGCCTCTAGTGTTCATTTCTTTTGGAAACTGCAGTGTTGGTTTTGTTGGTATTGTTGGTACGTATTTCGTGTCTCGCTAAAAAGTGACCCCAGGGGGTGGTTTCAAATAAGCCAGGCTTATTTCAGTAATTCTGACTCATTTTCACTTGATTTGGTTTCCGAAAGCAAAATTCCCATAGCTCAAGCTCAGTCACTGTGGCAACTTATGCTGAGAAACTAACCTGGTCAGGAGCAGGCTAACTGTCAGGTTAAGATGAGTTCCTCTAACTCTGACCAATAGGAACACATCGATATTACCATTGAATCTCTCACATACAATTAGTTGACTTTATTAAAAGTCCAAAAATAAAAGTATACAGAAAATACACCTTAAATAATCAAATAAATAAAAATAGGCTACAACCAACTGTATTTAATGTATTGTGTCCAAAATGTAGGCTAATGACCTTTTTTAAGATTTAACATTTTAACATAGTTGCTACTTGTTCATTCAGTTCATCAGCAGTTTCTAGCCATGCAGCCTTTCTCTCGGGTTTTATGACAGCTGTACCTTTTATGGTTATTAGAACATTAAAACATTACAATCTAAAATTGGTTTTAAAGTATTAAAACATTAAAAACACGAAATCAAAAGTTAAAATCACTGAATTAAAAATGAAAATAAAAATTTGAAATCAGACTACATTTTAACTGATAAGAGGAACACATTTAACTCATTTGAGCTAGTATGGCTGTATTAAGCTTACGTTTGATTTACAGTTACTGCTATCATAAAAATACACTTATATGTAGGATTAAAATTCTTCGTCACATTTAATGTCCAACAACAAATATTTTCGCAGAATGTATATTTTATTCAGAATTTTTATTATTCTATTCTGCTCCATCTGTGTAGCGCGCAACAAGTTCGAATTAGTCAGATTGTGTGAACTTCAATTGTCGATTATGAAACCGCTTTAGTCCCGATTGATTTGTTAGGTTATTTCAAGTCAGGTTTTGGACTTTAATCCCCGTTTTTCTTAGCATATTTTATGAAACAGCCCCCTGGTGCGTTTATGCCATGAGACCAGGGGGCTGTTTCATAAAAGACGCTAAGAAAAACGGGGATTAAAGTCCAAAACCTGACTTGAAATAACCTAACAAATCAATCAGGACTAAAGTGACATTTAGCCTGCTCCTGACCAGGTTAGAGCTTGAGCTATGGTAATTTTGCTTTCGGAAACCAAATCAAGTTAAAATAAGTCAGAATTACTGAAATAAGCCTGGCTTGTTTGGTAAACTTGTTTTATGAAACAGCCCCCAGGTAGCAAAATTTAGAATGTGTTTACAGGGTAACTGGTTTATTTATTTATTTTAAATCACTTGCAGCTTTCATATTTATAACAAATTATTTAATGTTTTCTGTGTCAAATCATCCGTTTGTACCCTAGAACAGCCCTTTTCCTGGATTTGTTTATGTGTGTAAACCTGTGTCTTGGGATTGATCCCTTTTCAGATTTTGTTCATATTTTTGCACATGATGTGCTTAACTTACTTTTACTTAGGCCAGTTACTGAGCTCTACATTTACAGTTCACCAGATTCATATCCTGGGAGACATGCTTGGAGGCCGGGTTGCTTGCATATGCCTAAAAACACACTCATATTGTGCAGATAAGGTCTCTGTCATGTTTACTGTACATGATGCACATTATGTTCTAACCGACTAAACATTGAGGGGGAAAATGTAGAAAACAACTTGGGACAAATTGAGAGAGAAATATATGAACGATACGAAGCACACACAAACATGAGCAGTTTTAAAGTGAGAGAAGAACCAAAATCAGGGTCGATGGAAGGAAAATAAAGGAAATGGGGCAGAGATAAAAATGGAATGAGGAACGCAAAAAAGGAATGTTTGTGTTGTCAAGATAGAATGTCGCAGCTTCACAATGGAACATTCAGTGCAGAATGTGTTGCAGTCGCAGATGATGTTGCATTTTAGTCTTTTTTGACTTTTGTGTTCATTTGTGTAAACTCATTTGTTTTTGTGTATCTTTATGCTTGTGTTAGTTTGTGTGTGCGTGTGAAGGGGGTTTGCTGATTTTACAATTTGTGCTATGTTTGGCAGATGTCCATTATTTACTCTGCAGTATATGTCTGACAGATCCTAAGAACATGTTGTCCTGGGAAAGCTGTTTTTTTCCACACATCTCTGTCTCTCACTCTTCCTTTCTTTCTCTGTGAGATGAGCAGGGAGCTGAATTAAGTCTTTGTTCTTAGCCTAAGACACTGAAAAGGATTATCTATATGAAGGAAGTGAGTCTTTTCTCTCCGTGTTTCTCAGTAGCAAAGCTCCTACAACTAGGGGTATAGAGAAACAACTACTTTTGCAAAATAAAATGAAATCTCTTTCAACAACTAAAAAGACTGCTAGAACACAGTCCTCTACATTTCATGCTTGGTCTATTTGATTTGTTGTTGTTTTCCAATAATTACTTTATTTGTCAGTATCATCATTCTTTGATGCTACTTTTTCCATTTTGGAGCTTTGCATGTTTAGTGTAATATACTCACATGAGACTCCAGTCGAATTAGTAGCCTAATCCATCACGTTGATGTTGCATCCCCAACTGAATGCTATGCTTGATCCTGGTATCCCCTCTAATTTCTGAACAGTGTTATAAAGTAAAACAAAGCTCTTTTCATCAAAAAGATACAACAGCAAAATAAGATGATTACAATATATTCAGTTTCAATGTGATCCAAGCACCTAATCTCACCCACTGTCTTGTCACTGCTCTTGAACACATAGTGCATTAGTTTATTAACAGAAAGGTTATATCTAAAGGCAAACCAAAATCATTCATTTTGCTGAGAATATTACAATATTCAGTAGCAGCTGACTGGTTATAAACGTACAGGTATCAGTTTCAGGTAATAATTGTAGTTTAATTTAGCTAAAGGTCAATTATATGCACTTTGATGCAGTGTAATGTATAATATAATTTGAGGATAACTATATCTAAAACTATGATTTGTGACGTAAAAGGAAAGGACAAATAATGTGAAAGGCTACCAAAATGTCCTAAAGAAAACTCTTGTTTTGCCAATAAAGTGTCGTAATCCTGATGGGGTTATGTAAACTGTAGTCATTCAGGTGTATGTCCTAGACCTTCTCAATCTAAATGATAGTGTTACCAATGTTACTGTAAAACAAGACAAGGCGTATTGAAGTCATGTTTTCCTTCTGACCTTCCACTGTTATTGTGTTACATATGAATAGATAAACTTTTTTTCAAAGCACTAGGTCTAGGAAGAAATAAATGGCTGGCTGTTTTAATACACATTGTGTGTGTAAAGCACACCTGCTGAATTTAGCAACATTATCTGACGGATTGGGGTTGAGAGGAGTGGTTTTAGTTAGGAATGTCTTGCCTGTGGGTTCTTCTTTCCCATTCAGGTCCTTCAAGAAGATTTGCATGACGGCTGTTTTGTAATTTCAGCAATATGTAAATTAAATGTTTTTCAATAAAATGGTTCGTCTCTTTCCTCTTTTCTTTGTTCCTTCTCTGAGCTTATAAATGTGCTGATAAAACTGATCTTGAATACATGTTATGGTGTGTAGATCTTCATAATCCACTGTACGTAATGCTTTGGAGAAAAGCAATATGCAAATTAAAATAATTAAAATATTAGTAATCTATAATATTAGTAATCTTAAATATTAGTAATCAGTGCATCTTTTAAATATTTATGATATCATTTTTAAAACTCTAGATGCCTAACTCACCACGATGATCAAAGTGCACATTTTTCAAAACTCCACAAAAGGAAAACGCTCCGGTTACTCACGTAACCTCGGTTCCCTGAGATAAGGGAACGAGTGTTGCGTTGTCCTTTTTTATTGACGACTGCTAATGGGGAAACTCCTGTTTACTCTGTTACTGAAGCCTGAATTGTTAACGTTTGTGTAGCTGCACAAACCAATGGCGTTCGAGCCCGCCAGAAGGGGCGGAGCCGACTGCTACAGGAGTCAGCCCAGCGTGCCATTTCATCAGAATCAACGACTGAAGCAACAGCCATCGATTCGCGTGCAGTTATAGCACGGCCAGTTACGCAATGCTCATTCCCTTATCTCAGGGAACCGAGGTTACGTGAGTAACCGGAGCATTCCCTATCGAAAGGGAACTCCCGTTGCGTCGTAATTTTTTATTGACGACTGCTAATGGGGAACGCATACAGTAGCGCCGTGCTATAAGCAGAAGCAGAACTAAGCCTGCTTCGCGAGCTCAGCTCAGGCACGCTCAGAGTGGGCCTCGTGAGTCCAAGCTATAAAGAGACCCAAGACGTATCTGGGGTCTGCTTGTCATAAGCCTTACCCACTCGAAGGGAGAAAGTAACACTAAGCAGATAGCACTTTAATACGATAAAGGTAGAAAGTGACGACCAGACGGCGGACGCACAAATCTACCCAATAGAAATTCCACTGGACCAGGTCCAGGAGGAGGCCATTCCTCTGGTGGAATGGGCCCTCACACCTATAGAGCATTGCACGCCCGCTGAAGCCTAAGCCAGAGTGATAGCATCTACTATCCAGTGCGATAGTCTTACTTTGTGACCGGCAGCCATTTAGAGAGGCCTCCAAAGCACACAAGGACCTGCTCTGTTTGTCTAAAAGACTTAGAACGCTCAAAGTACACTCGTAGTGCCCGGACTGGGCACAACAAGTTAGGTCCCTGTTCACCATCCGCAACGGGGAGGGCTAGAAGGGAGATAACCTGGGCTCTAAACGGAGTTGAGAGCACCATTGGTACATAGCCGCTGTACGGCCGAAGAACGACTTGCAGTCATTGGGTCCAAACTCAAGACAGGAATCACTGACAGACAGGGCTTGCAAGTCACCTACTCCCTTGACGGACGCTAGGGCCAAAAGCAGAGCGATTTTGAGAGTCGGCTGTTGAAGCGGCTCAAAGGGAGGGTCCTTGAAGGCTCCCAGGACTATGGACAAGTCCCAAGTTGGCATAGTCTTAGGGCGAGGAGGATTCAACCGCCGAGCGCATCTAAGGAACTTAATGACCAAGTCAATACTCCAGTAAGTCTCGAAAGAATGATTTGCCACGATGGCTGCCACATAGACCTTGAGCGTGGAAGGGGTGTTCCCCTTATCCAGAAGCTCTTGCAGAAGGGTTAGCATGTGGGACACATCACATGAAACCGGATCCTGGTTACATGCTGAACACCAGTAACTGAAGACTGACCACTTGAGGGCGTAGAGGCGTAGTGTAGATGAGCTCTAGCCTCTTAAATGGTATTAGTGGCTCTCGTTGGAAGTTGACTAGACTCCCGTCGAGCTGCCAGACGTGAAGGCTCCACAGTTCCAGCTGGGGATGCCAAATGTTGCCCTGCGCTTGCAAGAGAAGATCTCTCCTCAGTGGCTTTGATCACGGTGCTGCAGATAGCAGCTGGATCATCTCTGGGAACCAGGCTTGGTTCCTCCAGAGGGGGGCCACGAGGAGGAGAGAGCATTTTGTTTCCCTGATTCGCCTGATAACCTGGGGTAGCAGGGCGATCGGAGGGAAGGGTGTTGGGCCAATCATGGGCCAGAGAATATGCAGGCGTCGCTTGTGGGTCGACCAGGAGCCGTATGCCAGGTTTCCCTCGTACAGAGCAGTCCAGCCTGAGCTGGAGGCATCTGTCATGATCACCTTCCTTCTGGAGGTCGTCCCCAACTGTACGCCTGATTGAAACAGGCGAGGAGTTGTCCAAGGGGCCACAGCTTTGAGGCAGAGATGGGTTACCTTGACATAAGCGTGGCCCAGGCACCATGCATGGGAGGAAACGTGGGCTTTTAGCCAATATTGAAGGGGCCGCCTGTGTAGCAGGCCCAGGGGAATAACTAAGGAGGCTGCAGCCATGATATCGAGGCAGTTGATATGCAAGCGTCGCTTGTGGGTCGACCAGGAGCCGTACGCCGGGTTGCCCTCGTACAGAGCGCCCCAGCCTGAGCTGGAGGCAGCCATGAGGCCGAGCATCCTCTGAAATGCTTTGAGGGGATGCAAAACCCCCAGCTTGAAAGACGCCGCCGCTCGTTGGATATGAAAGGCAGACTGTACTTCTGCTTCGGCTTCTTAATTGCAGAGTCAGAAGAGATGGTCTCGTTGCTGAAGGAGAAGATTCTGATGAAATGGCGCACTGGGCCGACTCCTGTAGCAGTCGGCTCCGCCCCTTCTGGTGGGCTCGAGTGCCATTGGTTTGTGCAGCTACACAAATGTTAACAATTCAGGCTTCAGTAACAGAGTAAACAGAAGTTTCCCCATTAGCAGACGTCAATAAAAAATGACGACGCAACGGGAGTTCCCTTTCGATAGGGAACCGTTTTGACTTTCGTTTTGGAGGGTTTCAAAAAATGACACCAATGATCTGAAATCAGTGCCTAAGTGATTATATAAAAAAATGGTTTTAAAGGAGTAGTAGACATTACAACCTTGTTGGCAAATGACCTTCATGTTTGTTCATTCAGGGCTGTTCAAAGCATCCTGGCATATCCAGTCTGAGGAATGGTTTTGATCTTGACCCCACTAAACTGGCAATAAGAGTGGAACATTGACCCTTGCCCCTTCGGTAGCTTCAGTAACACTTTGTTACTTTAGGGAAGGATTTGACCTGGAATCCATGCCAAACATAACACCTTTAAACCTCTGTGACAGAGAGCCTGTATGTGTCAGCAGAGCCTTACTTCCTGGTTTCATTTCTGCCTCTGTTATAATATTTAATTTATTGCTATTAGAAATTAATCAGATTGAGCAAGTGATGATGGAACGAGATAATGAAATACTGCAGGATCTAAAATTCTGTGTTAGTTGGTGTTGATTTTTTCATGCACAAAAGGTCTTCTCTGGCTAGTATAAGTCTAAGAACAATGAGGAGTTTTAAAGGCATCCTCTGAAAGAGTTACTTTCCGCTCAGTTGACCTCAGGATTGTAGATTGACACAGTGGAACCATCTTGATCTTGCTGTTTTGTGTATTGCGATGTGTTCCTGCCAAAAAGTGTTGCTGTGTAACTTTGATATGTGGCCAACCGTTCAGGCAGAAGATGTTTTAAGACCAAGCAACAGCCATTTTCATTGCTTAAAGACCTCACAAATTGTTTTGACAAATGTAGTTTCCTTGCCTGATTTGACCTATTGAAAAAGGGAGCTGGGTGGTCTATAAATCTATAGGCCGTATTGAAGGAGTCATTGGGTTCAGTGCATGTTAGTATAACGGTCAAGGAGTATAAAGCCAGATGCATCCTAATCACTGCTCCCTCGTGATGTTTTCACATTCCTGGTTGATAATGCACCCTCACAAACTCCTAAACAAATGCAAATTTGTACATTAACAGCTTGATAAAGTCAAACTCCTTCCATGAAATGCCATTTAGAGGTCGCTGAATTTCAGAGTGCAAAGTAGAATTACACCTCCTTCATTCCTCCAAGAACTAGAGGCTTTTCTTATTGCATAGCAGTGCAATATCCCAAGACACACAAGACTTGTACGACAGCATTCCAAGAAGTGACTTTCTGTGTCACTTTACACACAAACATACCTTAAATTAAAGAAAACAGAAGCCCAGTAACCATACGCATGCCTCTTGAAACGTGTTTCAAGTTATTTTATTTGTCATAGCTATAGATACTTTCATTATCATTAAACCGTTTTCTTGCAGTTCTTTCAATTTGTTCAATGTGCTCAGTTCAGAATATTTCCTCCAGATTTGTCCTTCTGCAGTGATTTACAGTGATAGTTTTACAGCTCTCTATCGCCACCCATGAACAAACAGTGATGGACTTGAGTAGGAATATCACTGCTGTGACCTTGTAGATATGCAAAATCATATTAAAACTGCATTTAATCATGCAGGTGCATGTTTAGATCTATTTTTTATTTCTTAATCTGAAGTGCAGGACTACTCACGTGCAATGTGTAATCATAACCTAACATAACACTACCTTATTAGGCATTCCTATAATCATTTCCTAAAATGAAACATTGAACCCATCAAAGTGATAAAAGTTAGTCTTTGTGCCAAAGGCTTACATAAGAATGAGTGGCATGTGATGTGATCACCATATGGCAATGGTGTGGACCTTGTGTGGTACAGGATTGAGCAGTGGTGATATATAGATGAATGGCAACATGTTCTGTGACCTCCAAAGGTCATTAACTCCAAGGCCAAGGAACACTGTGTTCAGAACACCATCAAAGCAAGTGTGTGCAGGAAACACCTTAACTTCTGTGTGGGCAGGACTTAGAGGTGAATAATGGAGTTTGGATTATGTATCGTCTGATCTAGATGAAGGAGGAACTGTATAATTTCTTATTGTGTACTGTAATTAGACAAACTCAACATGAATCGCTCCATGGACAGGAGGAAATTTAGAGAAGGAGAGGTAAATTAAGATAAACACCAAGCCTGTGGACACACGAAAGGTGAATGACGTGTAAAAGACACAGTGGTGGACAAAGTACACAGATCAAGTACAGATACGTATAATAAAATATTACTCCAGTAAAAGTCAAAGTACTGCTTTTTAAATTTTACTCGAGTGAAAGTACAAAAGTACAAATTTTTTTATGTACTTAAGTAAAAAAGTACTGATAGATAGATTTATTTTGCAATTTTATGTAGACTACTTAATTTAATTTTATATTAGCACATTTTTATAATCCTACTGCCCAAAATACCTGTAATTTTCCCAAAATGACCACTATATGGAGTCAAGATATATATATTTGTTGTTGATATGGACTACGATGATAAGAGTGATGTAGTGATGTTCACTGTGAAGCTTACACTGCGATGTACCTGAGAGAAAACAGATTTGACCGTCTAATTTTCCCCAGTAAGAAAAAAAGTGTTTTAAAACTTCTTGTTTTGCAGAACGTCAGTTATATATGATATGAGAATTAGGCCTGAAGTTAGGAAGAACATTTTAAGGAAAATATAATGATATTTTCATGATTTGTTTCTTCTCAAACCTTGTATGTGGTGTAAAAACACCCCTGGCCAAATGCCCCAAGAGGGCATCACTTCACACTTTGATAATTACTGTAGTTACTGTGTTCTGAACATCACACCCTTTCTTTTTACATCAGATGGAATCTATCTAGGTGGCTGAATAAAAATATTTGGACTTTATATAAAAAAATTTCCTCAATTTAGCACCAGCAAGCTTGTTAGCTAGACAGTTAGCATTAGCTAACAATATTTACTTATTTTCAGTATGGTTATGAATAAACATTCATATCTGTCTGCTCGGCTCGATGATCTAAACAATATAAAAATTTGTACTGTTGATAAACAATATAAAAACAGACGTCACATAGGGCTAAATGCATAGCAATTTAATAAAACTGCTAACTTTACAGCAGCAGGGAATATGAACGTGCATGAGCTATTTTATTTAATCTGTGTTATTTTAATATTTTGTTTTTTTACCTAAAACATAGAGACACTGACATTGACATGTGTGCATTCAAGCATTTCAGTGGGCTTAAATAGATCACCCTTTATAGCAGATTTAGTTCACAAACAACTGACAGTTTTGACTAAAATATGATTTTCAATGACAATAATTAATCCTAAAATTCGACATTAGTAACTTACTTTTAGCAGCATCAGTTGTGCGCGCGGGTGCATACAAGATCTCCAGTGTTTACTTGTGAGTTCAGTTCACTGGAGACTCGCTCTAAACGCATCCTTTGAATCAGTGTTATCGACTCGAGAACAGATGCAATCGGATCATTCCAATTCGTGAATGAATCGTTTGTTGCGATTTGCGAACCAATTTCACTGAAAAATTGGTTCATTGAAAAGAATATTATAATATTATAATCATTAAAAAGATTATAAGTAGTAACGATATGTTTTATGAAATGTAGTGAAGTAAAAAGTACGATATTATGCTTTGGAATATAGTGAAGTAAAAGTAAAAGTTACTCAAAATAAAACCACTCCAGTAAAGTACAGATACTTGAAAAATTTACTTAAGTACAGTAACAAAGAAGTTTTACTTCGTTACTGACCACCACTGAAAAGACAGATCTAGGCTAAAGATGACATGAGTTCTGTAGAAGCTCATCAATTCAGGATGAAATAACACACCTGATGAGAAAATGAGGTCAATGTACGTAGGTGCCTCACACACACCCCTCTTTCCCCCTTCCTCCCTCTTTCCCTCATTCCTTCTTACCCTTTGATGCTTCTTCTTTTCTTTGTATAAAGGTCAGATTCTTGCTTTTAGGATTTATGGTACTGTTGGTGTGTTTGTTATACAGCTCTTAATGTGTTTGTGTATGTAGTAGCATGACGCAAAGCCCACCACACGTGTGCATGAAGAAACCCACGTACAACATGTGTAGTACAACCAGTCGCAGTGTGTAACTGAGTGTGGGGGGGGGGGTAAGAGAAATTTTGCCAAGCTCTGGCCATTGGGCTTTGATTATTATCATTGGGCCTTGAGCATAGTCCCTCCCCTCTCCTGCAGAGTACACTATATATACACACACGCAGTCAGACGGATCTGTTCACTAGCTCTCCTAGTTGGAATGTGTGAGATCTGTCTGTAGCCTGCCTGAGCTCGAGATTGTAGGGAACCGAGTAGGCACATGGTTGCTCATTTGTAAGTGTCCTCCCACTTGAGAAAGAGACAGTGATAAAGAGAGGAAGAGGGAAAAGAGGGAAAGGTGCCAGAGTCAGTATAAGAGAGACAGAAAGAAAAAGAGAAGAGGCAGGGAGAGAGTTCAAACATTTCCACCTGTAGTACAATGGAAGACTGTGCAGTGTCTTTCTGGATTTACATCGGAGTAATGTTCATCCTTGTTGGTGGAGCGGTGAAGAAGTTTCTGGCATTCCGTATCGTTGCCGTGCCCTCAATGGTGGCATGGCTGGGTGCCACTCTGCTTGTGGAGAGAATGTGTGCCCTGTGCATGCCCGCTGTGCTGGCAAGATTGGTCCTCTGTGTGTCCTGCTGGCTGTACTTTACATGGGCCACCCCCAAACCCTTCCTGCCAGTTGAAGGCAAAGCTGTCTTCATCACAGGTAAGACCAAACAGAAGAAGCAGAACAAAAACATAATTTGGGCATTAAATGAATGGGCATGTTTCATAGTTTAGTGTGCATTTATAATTAGTGCTCTGTGTCTTTTTTTTCTTTCTTTTCATTCGCGGCTGACTCAGAGGATCATTATTTGTTGACCTGAAATGCACGTGAATTGATAAGCAGAGATTGTACAAACAGATGAGAAATGTAGGTCATGCTGGGTGGATTCTGTTGTGCAAAACCGCCGCAATCATTATATTATGATTGCTGTTGTTTTTGTGTCTAGTAATTCAGTAACTTTAAGAGGTTAAAGGAGAATGTGCTCCATCTGCATTGTGACCTACTGAACAACAAATGTGTACACTTCTTGTCAGCACATGCTGTGATTTTGTATGGGAAGTCCCATATTAATTACTCTAAGGATCAGAGTCAATTCTTCTCCCCAAAACTTACTGTGTCTTATGTCTTATGAATATCCTGTACTTCTCTATCTATAGACCATATCAAGCTGAATGTATGATTTTCAGCTCACTATCAGTATTGACCCATATTTTATGGCAATGAGGAAAACACTTGGTATGACTTAAATGATACTGGTCATGTGCCTTTCTATTCAAGCTAATCCAAGTTTGAGTGGTATAGGACATGCCTTCTGATTGACTTGTCAATCTGATGTGTTGTGTGTTAACCTCCGTTGTGTCCTGCCGCTGAACTAGAGAGTACTCTAAGATGATTTGGCTTTTTCTTGGCTGAGCTAATCTGATTCTAAGTTAAATGATCTCATGCAACAAAATTCCAGTGTAAGCCATGAATCAAATCAAAGAGCTGCTGTGTTGTACCTGGTGGTGTACTTAAAACTCATTTACAAATTGCAGCTGTATTTCTCCACTTGCAGCTTTGTAAACTGCTTCTTTATTTTCTCTTTGAGACTTCTGCAGTTACAGTGAGTGTACTTTAGGGATAGTTCACCCAAAAAATAAATAAATAAATAAAATAAAAATCTGTCATAATTTACAGTACTCACTCTCATGTCGTTCCAAAACTGTATGGCATGAGGGTGAGTAAATAATGACAGAATTTTAATTTCTGGGTGACCTTTCCACATTTTGTCCAGTCACCAAGATTTTAAAAAACAGTTTTCCTTTTTTTTCTCAGTGAGGCTTATTAAACATACAAATAATGTTCAAATTCAAATCCTACAAATGCAGAAAGTTTTATGGTTGGGGATAGAGAAATATATTAGCACAATATCAAAACAATAAAAGTCAATGGGAGGTTCTCACTATAGAAAAGCAAACATGTGTTTGTATGTATGAGATCTGCAACCAGCAGCTCTTAAAAAGAATCTCACCAGCACTGTAGAATTGCTAGTTCAGACCTTGAGGAATAAAGGCAATTATGTGTTGATTTATTTGACTAAGCGGTTTTAGAACTCCTGTTTAATCTGGATCATAGGCTCCTTCAGTAGATATGTACTTCATTTGAGCACGTACTTCATCTTTTAGTTCAGTATGATTTCTTGAAGCCCAAACATTTAAACAATTGCTTGATTGCTAATTATTCAGCTTTTTCTGCACGTGAGGCAAACCACAATACTATATGCATGTGTATAATACATCTATCACACTTGTATGCCTGCATACTGTCTCCTGAGCTTTCAGAACGAAAATGTTATAGTTTATTTTCCTTATAACTCTTTATCATCCAAGTGGATGCTGCTCACTGGTGGTGGTTGAGGAGAGACCCCCCACATGATTGTAAAGTGCTTTGGGTGTACAACAATACACAATAAAGCGCTATATAAATGCATCATTCATTCATTTAGGTGGAGTTCCCAAAGTTTTTCTGTTAATTATATTATGTAGTAAAATTGTTAATGTCAGTTAATTTTTGACGTTGTCAAGCTTTTTATTTCCTTAAGCTGCCATGATAAATAAGCCTTCTGTTGGTTCACTTAACAGGGCAAAGGGGTTAAGTTCAGTCGGTTACTCCAAGGCAGTTTATGTCCCTTTGATGGACGTGGGATTCTCAGAAATAACTCATATGGGTTCCTTAAATCCCTAATCAACCCCTTTCATTACTTGTTTTAATACAGGTACACAGAATCAGCGTGAGCTTCTGAGGTTGGCACAGGGCACACTACTTGATTATGTTTTCTTTATTTTCTTGTCTTTGTTTTTGTACTACCAGCTAGCATGTAATGACATGGTATCATACTTGCAAGTAATATTTCTGATGGACATTATGTTTTCTTAAATTACCCTTTTCAGAGCTCTTATGCCAAAAACCAAACGTAAGTGGAAAACCTGTAAACCTCTTACAAAGCCAGCAGAAAGGCACAGTCAGGGCTTGAATTTCTGTAAGGCAGGGGGTTAAGGTTACAGCATTGGCTGACTACACAAGCTAAAGTCGTTAGTTTGGAGAGAGTCAAGCTGTAAAAATGCCTATAGACTACAAGACCAGTACACCTTGTACATGTTAATCACCAGTTTTAGGAATATAACATTAAAGTGTGTTGTTCACTATGCCAGAACTCCCAACATGTAAACTTCTGTAATCCTGACTCCTAATTAATCAGAGGCATCTGTTTCTCAAAGAATGTTTCCTTTCTACATAATGAAGCTGGCTTTCTTTGATAAAAAGGTTTTTGTTATTAAGGATGATTTCCATAAACTGCCAAATAAAGGGAACATTTACGTTCTCTGTACATAAATGTATGTTTTTATAAGAAATTCCTTCTTTTAACTGTGATGATACTCTGTAAATACTGCATAGCTAGCTAAAACTTAAGACTGTGTGTTCACATCTTGTTTTCTCTCAATTTCACATTGCCAGTAAATCATGACAGAACTAAGCTGTGATTAGCACCAGGTTCTAGCAGCATGTAGGTGTGAACTTCTAGTGTTAAATAAACACACGCTCTCATCTCTTCATCTGTCTGCACTAACGTTTGCTTCTTTTGACTATCCTCACTCGAGTTGTGGAGATGTGCAAGAATCAATCAGCCTAATTCGTTCAAAACCCAACATTTCTATGAAAAGTATGACGTCAGTCCGGATCTGTAAATGAGCTATTAAGTACCAATTGACATTAGTCTGTATGTGAGATGAAGGGCAATGGGAAATCTGATCACTTAGCATGAGGCACACTCATTGTGTTTACATGCTGAAGAAAGCAGGCGGAAGCACGATTAATCCCACATCATTCAGAGACCTGAATGTGAGCCACTCAAGTCTTGCATGTGAGCTCACAAGTGAGTGAGGTGAAAGATGTATATGCCTTGGTCCCAAATATTATTTAGATAAATAAATTATTTATTTAAACACTTAAGCTACACTTAGAATGTATAAATGTCATATATTGTTCATAATTTTTTAATTATTTCCTTATATTTGTATATACTGTTACAAAATTGTATTTAAAAATATTATAAATATTAAAATATACTTAGAAATATTGTTTCATTTTAATAATTGTATATTATTACTATTATTAGTAGTAGTAGTAGTAGTGTTATACTGGCTATTCTTTTTTTTTTCTTTTTTTTTTAAGAAGCATTTTACGAAGCTACAAGAATACATTTTGCGCACAAAGGAAACAAAAATAACGACTTTATTCAAGAATTCGTCTCCTCCGCGTCAACCTATGGTGCCATTTTGGAGAGTATCACATACGTAAACAATGTATGCAACGTATGTACGCGGATAGGTTATTCAAAGCGTAAACAACGTATCCACGTATGGTGCTGATGACACAGAACAGCATACGTTTTTTACGCATGTGATATTCTCCAAAATGGAGCTGAATTGTTGAATAAAGTTATTTTTGTTTTCTTTGTGCACAAAAAGTATTCTCGTAGCTGATCCTTGCTGTCTATGGGAGGGTCAGAGAGCTCTCTGAATTCAACAAAAATATCTTCATTTGTGTTCCGAAAATGAACAAAGGTCTTACACGTTTTGGAATGACATGAGGGTGAGTAATTAATGACCAAATTATATTTTTTGGGTGAACTATCCCTTTAAGTGTCCTAAAGTGTCCTGCACATTTTTGGACCACTATACATATGAGTCTGCCTCGTTTCTGTTTCATTGTCTCTCTGTCACCCTCACTGTTTCTTGTAAAGCTCTTTTTTTTTTTGCTGAGGCCAGGGAAGTTCAACATATTGCTTCACTGATCAGCACACAGTGCCAGTACCAACTGTCCTCCAAGCCCTGTGGGCTTCACTGCGATAACGTGTGTGTGTGTGTGTGTGTGTATGTGTGTGGGGGAATTCAGAAGTGGCTCATCAGGGCTCTGGCAGGCCTTTTCCTTACCCAGTGTCCCTGGAGCAACTCCAGAATGCAGGCCAGTTGAGTGTGGGATGAGATATGCTAGACCCGAGATGTCTAATAATACCCATATCAATGTTACATAACAGCACACAGTAAATATTTGCAGGAAAACGTAGGGGAGGGACACCTTTGGCACTCTCGCCATGCCTAGTTGGTCAAGTCAGGTGAAGAGGTTAAACAGATAAGGAAGGTTTAAGTGTAGCATCATGAGGCCAGAGTTCAGAGAGGATTCACTTGGCAAAGATGCACAAGAAGTAGTCAGACCTCAAGCTATACTCCACCACCAAATACTTTTGAATTTATTCCTCAAATTTCACTTAGCAGATTATAAATGCAAACATTCCAAGAGAATTCACATAGATTTTTTTCGTTTACTTGTGCAAATCTAGTACCTTAGTTGGAATGTTGCATCAAAAGCACAGTACAGGCATTTTTCACGGGGATGAATATTCACAGTATGGTGCCGTTTGTCTGAAATTTGGCGCACTGGATACGACTTGCAAAAACATCAGAACTAACCTGGGCAGATAAATCTGAAGAGTGATGATAAAAAGTTAAATAGCCAGGTGCATTTATCTCAACAATGGCATAATTTATTAATAATCACAATCAGTTAAAGTCTGTTGTTCTTGATTACTTTTCTTAGCTACCCTAACAAAGCCCCATCCTTCTGCAGGCTCAACGTGTTTATTGAAAAATACTTTGTGTCTGTTATGGAAAACACACTGAGAAAGCAAGGGCACAGCTAGTGTACTGACAGATATGTGTGTGTCCTCAGAGGACCTAGAGGTAACATTTGCTCTAAAATACAGAGGTGTGATTGTGTTTGTTCTCCCTGTACACTGAGTAACTACTGTTATCATAACTGGTGTATAACTGTTTGCCACGCATTCACAAATTAGAGGTGAAAAATGAGGCCGCTGACCTCTGTACGGTCTATAAAAAAATTCACGCATAACTGTTTTATTATTATCATTTTTGTTTTAGGTTTACAACTTTGACTTCCCAAACTAAAGAGACGCAGAATGGAATAAGTTTAGTTTGGATAGAAACAAAATTCCTAACAATTATTTTTAAAAGAACAAAGATTATAAAAACTGGCACTCACAGAAAACTAAAGCCCAGCGGTTCAATTATGTTGTAGACCTCACATTGAGAGAAATATTCATGTTTGTGTATCTATTCATGTCACTTTTGTTTCCAGAATCTGTAGTGTACTGTCGCTCAATTCCAAGAACAACTTGCACATCAGGGGTAGGAAAAGAACAGAAAGACTGCTGTTACTCTGCTTTGTTTTAGCATTTTTCTGCATGTTGGGGGTAAAGTTCCTGTGGGTTTATACGTTAACTGTACTCACATGACCCTCATAAAGATCGGATGTTACATTTGTTGGGAAGGTTACTTTGGAAATGTAATAGGTTATAGATTACAAATTACCGTACTTAAAATTGAATAAGTAGTGTAATTGTTCAATTACTTTATTAAAGTAATGTAACTGATTACATTTGATTACTTTTCTAAATTTGTAATGTTTTCAGCTGTTAATCATTTTCAAACATGTAAACCAGGGTAAACCTTACAGTAGTACTCAACACTGATTACTGACACACTTTTGAAATCCTTCATCACTTGAAGTAAGATTATATTTCAATTTTAAAGTAGACATTGGATGCAAAATTCCCTTTTACATGGTGTTTGCATATAAATGTATCTTAGCAGTGTGTGGACACAACCACAATGATAAAAATCCAGTCACTCCTTTTATTAATCCCCCAAAATCCTAAACAGTCTCAATTATCAAGCAGTTTTGATTTTCTGAGCAGTATGATGTCATATTGCTCAGGCCCCACCCTCAACTGCTGAAGTACTGTCCAATATTAGCATATGTTCACCCTCAGCCAGTTGTATGAAGTCCATAATTTTCTCCACGTTCCAGCATCTGTAGCGACAATGTCTTGTAAGCAATGCAGGTGTTTTGTAGTTTTGTGATGTAGAAGATCATAAGAATCTTACTTTTCTCCCGATATCAGAGCCACTGAAGACGATGTGCATTAGTTTTGTTTTTAATGGTAATGCGCCACCAAATACACCTAAATTTGTTTAAATCTGTGCAAATAATTTTACTCCAACCTGCTCTCTGAACGAGGGACAATTAAAGGCAGGTTTTGTTAAAAAGTTAAAACTCAAGGATAGATCAGTACCCATTGTATATGATCCAGCTGCACCTCCAGAAGAAGTAAAGATCATTGCACCTTGAGTCCGAAATTTTCGAATGCGGTTTTTCGTATTCGTAATCCTAAAAATTTGTCACACCCAGAAACCTTGCACACTGAGTCCAATGCGTATTAATTAATCCGTTGCGAAACTAGCCTACTAAATGGGGTCTGAGGATGATTTTGTTGTCCTCTCGCTTCTTAAAAAGAGAAAAAGAAAGGAAATATTGGGTCCATCCAATCCTAAAATATAGAGAGGACGGAGAGTTCCCCCTCCTTATTAAGGAGCAGCGGGATTATCACAAGCGATTCAAAGTTTACTTCAGGATGTCAGTGGCTCAGTTTGACGCTTTGCTAGCGATACTAGGGCCGCATATTAAAAAGAAAACCACCAATTTCTGTTAACTCGGTGTGCAAGGATCTATATGAATTTGGCAATCCCATTCTGGATTTTGCCGTTCGCTTACTGTGGCTCTGAACTGTCAAAGCACCTCTCAAAATTCTTGTTACGGATGTGAAAAACAGAATAAATCACACCCGATCCAAATTTTTTTATGACGGATGAAAATTTCGGAGGCAGTGTGTTAACGTTATTGACATAACGTAAGGCCGTTATTGACATAACGTATTTATTTTTCAACGTGCAAACATTTCGGATGAAAATTTCGGACTCAATGTGCAATGACCTTAAGTCTGACACTTTATATTTTTATGATTATTTGTAAATCGCCTTTGCTCTTCCACGGAAGAGAGGGGCGGATGAGCAGAGCTCATTATCATTTAAAGGGACATGCCCCAAAATGAGTCGCTGTGAACAGAGCAAAGTAAAAAGGGTGTTGTTTTACACGACCACTGAGGAATTTTAACCAAAGTATGTTGCAGACCATTCATAAAGACCCTAAAGAATCATACCAACTTGTTGAAGATCAATGTCCCCTTTGAAGCACCACAAAATCAGATTTACTTTGAGATCATTATGAGATTAAATACATATTTAAAATCATAACAAGAAATATTTTATTAGCTATGATATTGTTTTTTTAATCAAATCTTTGCATAGCTATGACAGGAAACACTGGAATCTAACAATGCCTTGGGAAAAAACAGTTAATCTTCAAAAAATAAAGCATAACAATAGCTATAATACAGAAACCCATAAAGGAAATAAAAGAGTTATCGAATAAGCATGTTCTAAACTCCTGAAACATTGGTGTTTCATATTTTAGAGCAGTCACTGCAATTTACGAAAGAAATCAATTAAATCTGTATGTGGGAGTGTGTGTGAAAAAAATCAGATGTAACCCCCTTTGTAATCCTTAACATTTTCATAAGTAACTGTAATTTAATTACAATTTTTTTCTCAGTAACTGTAACTGATTACAATTACTTTTATTTTGTAATTAAATTACGTAATTCCGTTACATGTAACTAGCTACTCCCCAACACTGAGGAGTGTTGTGTTGTTCCCTGCCACCATTTCTGTAAATGTGTGTGTGTGTGTGTGTGTGTGTGTGTGTGTGTGTGTGTGTGTGTGTGTCAGATATCAGAATTATGTGCATGCATTTGTAACCATGGCTGCATTTGTTTTTAACACACTGAGTCCTGATTTGCATTTTTAACATTTTAGTAATACAGCTCCTAAACCACAGGGTTCCCTGGGACGGTAAGAACATTGTCCTCAAATCGAAGGACACTAACACCAATATCTCATTCAGGTGTGTAATCTAGTAAAGAGATAAGAGAGTTGTGTTTCAGAGATTGATGCATCATACTATCATGTAACTTGATGTGGTGAAGACTTTATATAATTGTGCTTTTGGTTCCTGTTGTGCTGCTCTGGTTTTGCTAAACTTTATAGGCGTTCAGAGGTCATAGCAGTGAGATTGCAATACGTTTTACCAATGTTGATGATGCTTCCTCCAAGTTTTCAATCCTGTTCCATAAAAGAAAGTCCTAAAACTGGCTTAAGTGTTTAAAAACGTATCCAAAACAGCCATTAGGGTCATGATAATATTGCTGTGTTGTTGCATAAGATGCCATTTAAGTGTAATTACTGTGTAAATGTTTTGATTGTAATATGTTGGCATAACATTCTCGTGTTTCCCTCAACTGTCTCTGTAGGTTGTGATTCAGGGTTTGGGAACGCTACAGCAAAGCAGTTAGATGCCATGGGGTTTGATGTGTTCGCGACCGTATTGAACCTGGACGGAGAGGGAGCCAAGCACTTACGCAGAGTCTGTTCATCACACCTTACCCTCCTGCAGGTAGACATCACCCAGCCTCAGCAGGTACAGCAAGCCCTGCTCGACACCAAGGCCAAACTTGGCATGAGAGGTGAGGATTTACTTTTGAGCTATGCCAGAAATACACACACACACAATCACATTCCAACATGCTTGAACACAATGAACCTAAAATACCCCTGTATGAATGTTTGTATATTCTGAGAACTGCCAGCAACTTTTGGTTATCCTGAATAAACTTTAACTAGCTTGTGGTTTCTGTCGAACCACGTCTTGAAACCATGCTATCAACAAAGCACCCTATTGAATTACCTTTAAAGTAGGTCAAATAAATCAATTCATTTGTGCTCCATAGGCATTTTTTGGCAGTGCTGTTTATTTTACAAGAGATTGAGCGTAGTCGCGTATATATGTTTTTTGTGTTTGAGATTTTTGTTGTTGTTGTTGTTTGTTTGTACGTGACCAACGTGGATGTTTAATCTCAGAGAAAGTGTTGGGAAGAGTTGGGGATGGGGTGGAAGGGTGGTGTATAATTTGGCAGTACATCAAGGGGCTGTTTTATTTTCAAACATACACACTACAGCGCCAGGTGGCTCATGGACCAATCAGAAAAAAACTTTTTCCACGCTGCCTTTTTCAAAGCTCAACGTCACCAGTTCAGTATTTCATTCTTTATCCTCCTCGATTTAGATGCTAAGCTTAGCAAAAAACTGAGGACATATGTGAATGCTCATATCTCAGAGAGTTTGTATAGATTTATTTTTTTCCCCTATACACTCTCCAAAAGAAGGTTTTCATAGCCATGCCATAAAAGAACCATTTTGGGCTCCCCAAAGACCCTTTCAGTGAACACTCAGTTTTCAGTAAAGGGGCTATGTGTAGGTTTTTACTTTAAAAAAACCTTTAAGATAGAGTTTTCATTTGTCCATTTATGAGCCAACCATAATGTAATAGGAAGAATGACACCTTGACTGTCCACCACGGTTGCCTCTATCAGCCTGTAGGCTCAGTTGTGTCTGGAGGAGTCGGGTCCGAATTGGCGCGAAAATTCACAAAATGTGACGTCATGCGCGTTCTCGTCTACAGCGGCAATCGCTAGCGGTAGTGTTTGAAATGGACTCTGCAGACGGAAAGAAGCGACCAGCCTCCAGCACAACCCAGACACCCACGGAAACTCCTCGTAAGCTTAAAAAAAAAAAAAGCCTTATCTATTGCGCACCGAGAACGAGC
The DNA here is from genome assembly GCF_936440315.1 of Barbus barbus. NCBI lineage: Eukaryota > Metazoa > Chordata > Actinopteri > Cypriniformes > Cyprinidae > Barbus > Barbus barbus. The sequence continues at coordinate 21,081,559 of NC_136729.1, read as the reverse complement.
ATGAGACTGGCTGCAGTTCCTCTAACGGCCACTGGTGTCAGTAACTGTTAGAAATTTCAGAACTTACGCAGTGCTCTTTTAAAGACAGTAAACTATGTTTTTTTCTTGTGTGAAGAACCTTTTTTTCTTTACAACTAAACATTTGTTCAGTGGAACAGTTCCATGGATGTTAAAGGTTCTTCATGGAACCATAAATAAATTCCCCCCCAAAAAAAATATTTTTAACTCAATCTCTATGTGCAGAAGCTATGTTTTTAACATATTATTTCAGGCCGTTGTTGTTCTTTCCTCTCCCTGTTTCATTTCTTTCTCAGTTGAGGCATAGGTTTACTTTTTCTGCTAATAATGTCCCTAATCTATTGACCAAACAAAAGTTGAGGCCTTGGGTGAAGAACATCATTCTTATTTAACCAGGTAATAAATTCAGGCAGAGTTTTAGCGAAACTAGAGAGATATAAATCACATGCTTTCTTCACAAACAGTTCTGTGCAATATCAGCAGATAAAACTCTCTTTACTAAGCCACTCCATATCTCTGTGATTCTCCAGATGGTCTTGGTCAATCCATTAGACAGGATTGAAAATGTGCAGCAAAGTTTATGTGCTGTATTCGGAACAATATGTTCTCATGACAATAAACACATACATTAGGTGTCACAAGTTCCACCAGTGCAGAGCTTTTTAAAAATGTGATGACCATCACAATCATTGATTTTTGCAGTGTTGCTTCAGTAACTGTCACTTTAGAGCAGTGGCTCTAAACCAGCAAACATCCAAGTTGTTGTTTAGAAAATTAACTGTGGTTCATTAATTTAATATTTCTGTGCTCCCAGTTTCTGTTAAAAGAAGCATCTTTGTCGCAATTACAGCATAAAATCTAAAGCAACCTATATTATACATGTGCATGTTTTCTTTCCTCTAGATTTGTGGGGGCTTGTTAATAACGCTGGATGTTGTGTGAACATTGGGGATGCCGAGCTCTCGCTGATGTCCAACTACAGAGGATGCATGGAGATTAACTTCTTTGGAACACTTACCGTCACCAGGACCTTCCTGCCACTTCTCAGACAGGCTAAAGGTCGGATTGTGACAATCTCCAGCCCTTCAGGTACTGTGCACGTACACACGTACGTACACGTGAGCACTAACCATCCAGCTAGTCCACTTATACAGATATTATCTATCTGAGCCACTCTACACAGACTTCACCACTAATAAAAGAGAAAGAAAGAAAGCGTCAGTTAAAACTGTATGAAGACACTTTTATGAGTGTTTCCAGGTTCTTGTTTCAGTGCTAAATCTAATTAAAAGTCTCTTTCTCTCTCTCTCTGCCATCCACATAAAGCTGCCAGCGCTTATAAATGGAGCTCTGTCCGTCAGATGTTTATTTTACGCCTTCCATCTGGCTTCACCACACCTAACCAAACACTACTGGGAGTCCAAACTGTAATCCACCTGTTTTCCTTTCTTCTCAAGTGTCCACTAACAATTTAGACTGAGGCTCATGCTGGAATTCAGTCAGTAGGGGAAATCGGTGTACTTTTAGCTTTGCCTGGCTCCCCTGATTTTATCTCCATTTGTTTACTGCCTTTGTGCCAAAACAGTGTGATACTATGAGTAACAGCCTGGCGCAGGACGCCAATGAGTTTGCCGTAAACACTGGCGCACAGCCCTTTTAAATAAAGATGTCTCCATCAGTGCAGTCTCCCTGTAGAAGAAAACAAAATGTTTCAGCTGTCATGAGCAGCAGATGCTACTGTCACAATACAGATGAGCAGTCATTCTCGCAGAGGGCTTACAGGAGGCCTGTTGTCTTAAAACATCATCCCAGTGATTTGAACACAAGCCCTTTTATTCTGCAAAGCCTCGAGGCAAAACTGCACAGTTTATAAAGTCTCAATCTGCAGTTAACCTCCACAGGGCTGTTTGGTTTTCCCCGTTAAACTGATGATTGTCCTGGATACAGTCCAGATCTTTATTCTTCAATGACTGACACTCCTCCCTCTGTCAAAAACATCACAGTTTTACTTCTGGAATGTGTCCCATAAAGCTCATCACTGTGTCATTACCGGTTCTCAGGCAACGTGACAGATTTGAAACAGTAATGTGGTAGCTCTTCTGACGTAGTTTTTTACAGTCTTTATCGTATCAGCCAGCTCATTAAAAAGTTCAAGAATGTGCAGTGCTGTAAATCGTGATTAAGATATCTCTATGTTCTGCAGGTGAGAATCCCTTCCCTTGTTTGGCGTCGTACGGGGCTTCAAAAGCTGCTCTGAATCTTTTTACCAACACACTTCGTCATGAGCTGGAGCCATGGGGTGTCAAAGTCTCCACCATCCTACCCTCTGCATTTAAGACAGGTGATTAACATTTTAACAATTTGAAACCAAGTTACATATACCAAAATATTGTATACTTCTAGTTTGATGATTCACTTATCTGTATACTGCTGTTCTCTGTAGTCTTGTCAAGGGGTTGTAATTTGATGAAATTTAGACTTTCCATTATCATAAAAAGCACAATGTTTAAGGACACTTATATGGACAATTTGGTGTATAAACTGCAGATGACCGTTTTTAACATCTAGTTCAATGAACTCGTTTATAGATTGTATTTTATAACATATTGCAAATTAAAGTACAGGCAAGAAGTGAACCATTTAATTCTTCCTCTTCTACACTACACTATTAAAAATATGGGGGGGGTATTTATAATTATATATTCTTTATAATTATATATGTGTTCTTGTAGTTATTTAGGTATTTAATATTGTCAGATGAAGAAAAACAAGTAAAATATACTTGAAGTTGTAATGTTATTATCGGACGATTAAAAAAGCACATAAGCTATACAAGCAAATTAAACAAAGACATCACTGCTGTGTCCTAGTAAAAGGGCCCATCAGAAATTCTTTTACATCTTGAGAGAAAATTGCCACGTCAGTTGAGTTCTCATTTAAGTTGTTTATTTACATCTGAGCCTCAGGGATCCGTCAGGTTTTGAGCTGACATTTGAGTCCTTCTTTACACACCGACTGAACAGATAGTCCGGCCAAATGCAGGTCTGGAATTACAATATAAATAATTGAATAAAGTGTCCCCAGACCTCTATTTATGTCTCCAATCTGTCTTGGATTTCCCCATGTCCCCCACATTCATTGTTTCATGTTGCCTCACGCTTTCTGCCATTTCCTTGTCTTGCAGGGCTGAGCAGTAACACAGAGTACTGGGAAAAACAGTACAAGAACCTGATCCAGAACTTGCCTCCAAGCCTTCTAGAAGAATATGGGGAAGAATACCTGCTGGAGACCAAGGAACAGTTCCAGAGTTACGCAAAAACAGCAAATGAGGATCTGAGCCCTGTCATCAACACCATTGTAGACGCACTCCTCTCTCCTCAACCGCAGGTGCGATACTTCGCCGGGCCGGGTTTAATGCTCATGTACTTCATCTGCAACTACTTGCCTTTGAGCGTCAGTGACAGGTTCCTCCAGAAACTCTTTTTAGAGAAGAAAGTGATGCCCCGTGCCCTTAGGAAACAACAAGGCCTGAGCCTCAACGACAATAACAACAGCATGAAGGAGAACATAAATAACAGTAACAACAACAACAACAACAGCTTCACAAAGATTACTGATTAGTTCTGGTAAAGAGTGTAAAAACATAATTTAGCACCACTAATGTGATCTGCTTATAGAGATATGTTTCCATTATGTATACTTTACTTTTCTCTTGTCTTCATTTTGTTGTATATATTGTGTAATATGTTGAGGGGATCACTGAATTGCACCAAATCATCTATGGTAAACCCAGTGCTTAAAAGGCAGTTGACACTCTTGAACATCATGAAGATAATAATAAAAAAGAGGTCATGCCCACAGGCCATATTTATAATGAATGCAAGTTCTCAGGTGAGGCAAAATCCAAACAGATAACATAGGATTTATGTATTTCTCAGAAGGCATAAATTCTGGGCGTTCACCATGGAGACACCTTAATTGAGTTTGGTGTGAAATTTCAATTTCACTAAGCATTGGATGATCATTGACAGCCAAATATCTGAAGATGTGTTCCGATACGGCACTGAGAAGCTGATTATAATGTTACTATGATCAAACCAGGGTCAAATGTGGTCAGAGTGCAACATCAAGTAAATACTGTGTTTTGTATTTTTTTGTTCTTTAAGTGACCAATGGGCTGAAGTGGTTCCTAAAGTCAGAAGTCCTTTTTTAAATGTATTTTACTCCATAGTTTTTCATTTGTTTATTTTTTCCACGTCACATTTTTTTTGGCATAATTATGCCATTTTGTTCTTAAATAAATCACTTAAACTGTGAATTTTATACAAATATGGAAAACAGAAAAAAAAAATCAATTGTTCACTTGATCATTCTTAGAGTATATTAAAGTTGACTTTTAAATAATCGATCTGTGTGTTTTTGTATTTCCTGTCAGAGAACATGAACAATGACTCCCATTAGCTGGTCAAAGCTCTTTATGAAAGCTAAATGACCTTCTCTAATCACTGTACTGAAACCCAGCCACCCACTATATGTGTTAATTAGTCATTTTATGTAGCTATGCTAATAGCAAATTTCAGTTTGTGTAATGAAGCCAGAGTCTTACAAGTTAGATTTAGCAGAACAAAATTAAGAAAAATGTAAAAAAAAAAAAAAAATGTTATAAATGTTTTTTTTAAAAAAGATATATCTATACCATTGCAATACAGTTTTTTCTGTAGAAATTTTCCAAAATGTACATTTTAATTTATTTAATATATTAACTATATAAAATCATTTTAATATTTTATTTCAATAACATAATTAGAACTATAATAGGCTTTTTACACTGCGCTTAACCCCGGGTTATCGTCGTTCTAAACACCGCTTTTAACCCTGGGTAAAGACACGTTTCACACCGGCAATTTGAAAGCGGTGTTAGCACCGCATTTTACCCGGGGTTATGAAACCCTGCTCCGGAGCAGGGTTAGCACCGCATTTGTGGTGTTAACCCCGCATTGCGGCGCTAAGTTTGTTCAGTGTGAAACGGAGCGGTGTTTGCTTGTTGCTGCTGGACGCTTGGCAACAGACAGCCAATCAGAAAATGAGCAGCGAAGCTTGTGTCACGTCAAGCGAGCATCGTGTAGCTCGCGTTCCCGTGGCTTCTGCCGTTGCTAAGCAACCATGACCCGCGCTCTTCATGAAGACGCATAAGTTTCAGCAAAGGATAAATGGATTTCCAGCACTAAATCGTTGTTCGTCCAATCAGTGACAGTGACACCGCAAATATGCAAATAAGAACGTTAACCCGGGGTTTAGGAATGTACAGTGTGAAACGACTGTTAATGAATACCCAGGGTTAACAGTTAACCCCAGGTATAGTATGAGCAGTGTGAAACGTGATTACAGATAACCCAGGATTCCACTTATCGGGGGTTTAGGATGACCCAGGGTTAACTATTTCAAGTGTGAAAAGCCCTTAAGACTTTTTAAAAAGAAAATTAATACTACTCAGCAAAGGTACATTAAATCGATCAAAACCCACAGTAAAAACATTCAGGGAAGATTATTATTTCTGTTATTTTGAACTTTGTATTCATTCAAGAATCCTGAAAAAAAAAATGATTTCCACAAATATGAAGCAGCACAACTGTGTTTAACATTGATAGTAATAAGAAATATTTCTTGAACACAAAATCAACATGATTTCTGAAGGATCATGTGACACTGAAGACTTTAGTAATGCCATTTGGGGGAATGTGACCTTACAGCCCTTTGTCAGGGTTCATATTTTCGAAACCGTAAAGTAACATGCATAAGGCCTGTTATAAAATAATTTCGATATCTCCTGGGATAGTAATAAACAACAAAGAGGAGGGAAGGGTGGAAATGGGATAACAGCCACTCTGACTGACCATGTTATTAATCACAGTCTCTACTTGAGAGAGTCTGGACACTGAACAGAGGATTCAGCCGAATGTAAGCAGATCTACAATGGCTTCAGTCTCAATCTTTGAGACCTTGCACAGACAGTGTCCCCCACAACCTAGACCATTTTCTACACACATTTCAATACAATTAATTTCAACGTTTTTTGACCAGAGTTCTGCTCAGTTCCTGGTAAAAGTTATACCAAGAACTAAGTCTGCTCAAATTTCATGGAATCAGGACATTCATAGAGCAGGGGAACTGGCTCAAAACACCCACAGTTGAGAAGCTTAGCCTTTGGAGCAAGCTCAGAATCCTGGGAGATTAACTGGTAATCATGTTTATCTCATTAACTGCATTTATTGTTTTTGGTAAGGCCTTTCTTTGATAGCTGAAACATAATAAGGAATAAATGGGACACATTGTCACATACCACATCACACTGGGTCCTGTGATCAACAAAGCAGTGCTTGGTTCATAATTGATGAGAACTTTATTCCTAAACAAAGCAAATGGTCCTTGGAAGTAAACACTGTAAACATGAGTGTCACTTGTGTAATAAACAGAGAAAAGTACGTTCAGCTTCGCTCCCAGCTGCAGCAATTTCAGAAAAGCATTAATCATTAAAAAAAAA
>NC_136729.1:21032500-21070000 GCF_936440315.1 Barbus barbus | reverse complement strand
AATGAACTGGCGGGGTGTTTTGGGTCATTGTCCTGATGCAATATGAAGCTCTTCCCAATTAATCTGGTGGCATTTTCTTGAATATTGGTAGGCAAGATGGTTTTGTACTCTTCCAAATTCATTCTGCTTCTGTCATCATACATTAAGTCATCAGTAAATTTGAGAGGGCCTGTTCCAGAGTCAGCCATGCATGCCCATGCCACGGCACCACCTCCACCATGCTTTACAGATGAGGCTGTATGCTTGGGATCTTTTGCAGTTCCCTTTTTTTCTCCACATTTTTGCTTTCCCATCACTTAGATAAAGGTTCATCTTTGTCTCATCGGTCCATAAACACAGCTCCAAAACTCATCTGGCTCACCTTTGTGCTTTTTTGCAAACTCTAATCTTGCCTTTCTATTTTTGGTGCTGGTCAGAGGTTTGCATCTTGCTGTGTAGCATCTGTAATTCTGTCAAAGTCTCCTGAGGACAGTAAATTGTCAGAGCATCAACCCAGCTTTCTGTAAGTTGTTGATGATTTTACAGACATGTCTTTTAGGATTCATTTTCACAGCTTTTATGATTTGTCTGTCATCAACTACTCTTGTTTTCTCAGCTGATCAGGTCGTTGTTGGTTGGTGTCGCTGGTGGTTTCCAAACTCTTGATATCTCCATGACCTTTGTTTTTGCTAGAGCTCTAACGGACTTCCTCTTTTCTTTTAGCATCCAAATTGTTTTCTTTTCTCTCAAAGTCAGCTCCCTCGTCTTCATCCTGGTTTGTGTGTGTCATCATCGAATGCAAGATTCAGAATGCAGAAGTAATGGATATAACTGATACGACCTATTCCCTGCATTTAATATCTGAAGAATTAATGCAACAGGAGACAGCTGATCACTTAGAAAGACCCGTGAGGCAACTGTTCCAATACTTATGCTCACATCAGATAGAGGGATGAAACTCTAAAAGTGCTGAACTTCTTAGCTGGTAAAACATCTATGTGTTGAATCACCCAATAATAAAATGTGCCATTCAGTAGTTTTGTCTCATATTCATCTTTTAATCATATTTGTAAATGTCTTGACTCCACAGCCAACAGAGCAATTTTGTCTTTACTGTTCCAATACTTTTGGAGGGCACTGTATATACATTGAACTGCATCAGATTTGGCTAAGCCAAATGTTTTTTGATTGTTGTTTGGTGAACATGAAGAAGATTAATACCACATGTAGAACTATAGTAATATGATGAAGTAAACAGCAATATTTCAGCACCAACATTGGTCAAAACAACTACACTACATATCTACAAACTAAATTAAAGAAAACGTCTGGGGGTGTCTGAAAGATTTATGCATTTTCCAGGAGTAATACCATGACCTGTGTGGCAGTAAGAGGATGAACACAGTTTAACCTCGATGTGCTCTTCTTTTGGCTGCTAAGATCATTTGCATTCAGAAAGGTCACTAGAGTCCAAGCCATTTTCTGAACTGCAAATGGTCCAGAGCACTGCGGAACTAAAAGGCTGCGATTGTGTGCAGTAATTAAGCGTTTTTAATGAGGCCTGCATCTTAATGTTTTAGCACATAGAAAGAGAGAGGATGGGGTCATCAGGGAGTGATCCAAAGCCCCCCCCCAAAAAAACCCCATGAGTGATGCTCATCCAAACAGAAATACAAAATATACAGCGTGGGTGTTTAGAACATTACTAAGCGCTAAGACCATTTCTTATCCACTGTTTTAAAACACAGATAACCAGTCATTCAATTACATGTTCAAACCAAGTTAGGTATTTACACAAGACTGACAAAGCTCTGTCAGTATGTGGCTGACACGGCATTCCCGCGTTTAGGTATATATTAGCTTTTGGCAGAGTAAAGGGTTAATGCAAACATGACTTCATTCGCCCCGGAGGCCTATGGCAGGTTTTGGCAGATTCTAATCTTCCTGTCATCTAGAACATCATATGCTTAAACATCTCAATACAATAGCACAAAACCCTAGACCAATTATGATTATAATGAATAACTTACGTCTGTGTCAGAAGGTACAGTAAATCCTTTTTGTTCAGCTGAATGTCTGTCTATAGTAAAATGCAAATTAAAATTCTGTAGCTGGTGATGTAACCAAAACGTCAAGTTCAAGTCCTCTTTGCACCATCTGGTGGTGGATAATGCAACTACTATTAATAGTATTGTAGCTCTATATAGCTTGCAATTGTGGCTGATTTTGTCTTTTTTATTTTCTGAAAGACACAATTAAAAAAAATACAAACACAGAAATACTTTATATATATATTTTGTGCATATATTTATAAGATTTCATTTAGATCACTTAAAACACAAGCAATATGGATACAATAGCACAATAGATTTAGCCGAGAACAAGGTCTTTCTTAATATTAGATCCATTTGACCTCACTGATTCGGCTGTCAATCATAAAATATGATCTACTCCATAAATTATGTCAGCACAAATTGTAGCACTAATTTACAAATGGCAAGCACACAATTCTCATTTTAACAAAAAGATACAGTGAAGAATCTATACACACAAAAGAACATTTTTTTTCCATGTTAATACCCAGCCATTCTCTTGTTTTTAAGGATAATCCCAATGTCCCTTATTTGAGAAACACAAGCAAAACAATTACTCTGTGTGTAAATCAATCATAAATCCATTCTTATGTAACCGCGCAGTTCAACTGAATACAACAATTTACGCAATTTGATTTACACAGAAATTCATTCTGCTTGTGTTTCACAATAAGGCTCGCACTCTAAATAACCAGTGATTCTCTAACACTCATCAGATGCGGATACTGGGAGATCATGAGTTCAGGGAGTTTTTAATCTGAAAATGTACATTAATTGTATGCAATGCATAAATAATAATAATGAATGTATGTTTTCTTAGCCTACCACAGGACAAGTATGACACAATTAGATGTCTTGAGTTTTGCATTTCACTTAAACTCTCTCCTGTTTTCCTGTAATTCCCTGCATGCTTCATTTGCAATGGGCTATGAATGGCTGCCAGGTGGCATGGTTTCACAGTCATGACATCATGAAGAAAAAAATAACATTTATTACTTTTCTAAAACTGTTCTTTAAAAAAAATCCCAACGGTGGAGGGGAATGCAATGGCATTGTTTTGTCTGTTAAACAAAAACGAATGGTCCTTTTAGTCTAATAAAGACAATCACAATGAAAGGTAAGCGTGGCATAGTGCAAGAAACAGGGAGGAGACAGAATCATCATTTTCAAACCTCAACATAACAGAGCACAGTTAATACATGCCATGTGGATCATTATTCAAGACTAATATGAAGTACCATTAGAATATGGGGATGTAGTTGTCAATCTTAGCCCGATGTCTTTGGGCAATACACTCAGCAATCCACACAATGTTCCTGCACTCTTGCTCCTTCAACTTGACGTAGGCATAGAACACACTGAAATGAAACTGATTCAGGAAGGCCAGCTTATTGAGTTTCACCTGCAAACACATAACCCACAATTCAAACAGAGCCATTTGCTAACATCAGAAACATTATTGGGTTATGATTTTCAGTGCAGTAACATTCTCTCTCTTTTCACATTGAGCAAAAAGCTTTGCTCACCTCGTGTTCAAAAAAGCGATCCTCAAGGGTTTTGTCTCCTGGGTTGCTGCCAGCACCCTCAAAGAGAAGCTTGTACTCCTGAAGCAACATGAACTCAATTTTAATCCTCACATCATTTTGGTGGCGCTATGTGAACTTCACATCAACTCAACTCACCCAAAACGAACATTCAGTCATTTCATTAAATGTTAGTTTACACTAATTTTGTTCAAAACATATACTTACAGGGTAGTATTCAGCCACAGCTTTGACCTGCTCATAATCATCTGCGCGGGCTAGCTGTGCAAGACCCTCTGGGTACAGCTTTCCACAGTGAGGGAATAGTTTAGCTCTGTCTTCTTTGGAGAGCTCCGTACCAAAGGAGTTAATGGTAATGATGAAAGCTCTTCTGTCTGCCTCAAACTGATACAAAACAAATCTTTGATTTAGTTATTAAAACACTGAAATATGTCAATTGCAATTATAATAACAATAATAAAATAATCCTATTTCAGACTCAAGGTCCCTATACTTGATTTCACAGGTGTTTACTCACCTCCAGAATTGGGCACATGGTATCTGCGGTTGTGCCACCCAGTGAACTGCAGAACTTGTAGAAAGCTTCTAGATAAGCCTGGAGACACACAGGGGAGATCAAACACATATTTCTTAGGTAAAGGTCTTTAGAAATAATTGTTTATACAGAAACTGATATAATAATAATAATAACTGTTGTAATACTGACATTGCGCTGGTAACATGCCTAGCACTTGTAATCCTACCATATTGCTATTTTGTTGTTATTGTTACTTTTTTCATTATTATTTCTTATGTTCATCTTATCTTAGCATTTGTTTCAACTATTCATATTTAATGAAAATTAAATAAGAAAGTTGTATTCTATAAATAACTATATATGTGATGAATAAAATTTAAAAAAACTTGAATTTTGAATGAAAACAAGTGTTTAATGAGCTGAGTTTTTCTTTGTCAACAGCACCATAACACTATAATTCAATAACATTTTGACATGTGCCTATTCAGAAACTGACTTGCAAAAATAGACATACACTGAAAAATATACAGAGTGGGAAGTATACAAGTGGGACAATGTCAAAATTAGATCGCGACCCGCACAGAGACAAACCAGCAGTTTTATGCATACTTGTCATATCATATGAAAATTCCTAATGATTGTTTAAGATTTACATCCTAGTAACATCCTGACCTTGTAAAGAGTGTTGCGAATTATTTCAATGTTCATCTCATCCAAATCCTGCTCAGAGATGCAGTCCTGAAAGAAAGCAGCTGAGACAAACAGAAACAGCCATTATCTGTGATGTAGAAATAAGCACCTTGGTATTATTTAGAACAAGTTTTTGAGTTTTTTCACACAATTTCTGAATGCTTAAAAAATACTGACAAGATTTGCAACTCACTGACTTCCTTTGGCGACAAAACATGAAGTGAATGTGATTCATGTGTGAATCTTTCCATATCAGGCTGTCTTACCAAGAGGTGTATCCACCAGGATGGCATTATAGAGCTCTGCTGGAGTTTGGGCGATGTTAACAGCCTCCATCTGTTCAAAGCTGCCAAGCGGATGGCACTTGGGCACCAGCTCTGAAATGGCCCGCTGATGGAGAGTTCCAGTGATCAACAGGATGACATTGTCAATCATATAGCTGTATCTGAAAAGCAGTAAGATGGAGAACAGCTTAATAATGAGTGCTGAGAGAGAAAGTATTTTAAAACAAAGTGATTAAGTACAAAAATGCCAGGCAAAAGCAAACAAAAATATTATTGACTATGGATATTCACTAAACAATACATTTGTAAATTACAGGAGCTCAATATTATATGTGACGCCTCATGCGGTGTGAATTTGAAGCGTGGTTAATAATGTTTGACTGCACTCACGTGATGAAATCCATGAAGCTGGCCAGAGGCTCATAAGACTGGTTCCTCATATGGCGGAACTCAACCACCATCTTCTCTTTGAGCTTGTCATCAATGACGGAGACAGTGAGGGGAGAGGCTTCGTTGGCCAGGAAGCTTCCATAGTCAGTGCTCTGCAAGTGAAGCTTCAGGTCTGAGGAAAAAAATTTAAATAAGAAAACCCTTTAATGACTAACAAATAAACTGATTTTATTTGTAAACCCAAAGTCTCATTCTTCAGTGTTAAAGGGTTGTGTTCTGGCAGTGATTTCTATATTCATCTCAGAACAGTTTTTACACAATTTCCAGTTCCTTAAAACACAGACAAAAATTCCAAGTGAGTCACTTGCCATTGATTTTTAAAGGGAGAGACAAAATTAGCTATAATACATTACATTTCTAAAAAATATTGTAAATAATGCAAAAAATCAGGTTATCTTGAACGGACTAATTTCATCGCAAAGTGTGAAATATTTGGATATAATGCAGCACAGCTTGACAAAGGACATCTCAATCAGTAAGAAAGATCATAATCCTCAATAAATTTGTTATTTTTCTTATTATTTATGAGTTATAAGTTTCTAAGACTTCAAATCTATGCAAAGAGGTATTAACAGTAAGTTAAACAGCATGGTTCCTGTCGGGTAATTTATCTGATTGCATTGATATAATAAATGAAAAATTTCTTCCTAAATTTTACAGGATACACAAAGTAGAAGGCAAAGTCTGTCCAATAAAAGTTTGTGCATAATTGCTTTTTTTTCTATTTAAAGTAAATATGTGCTTAAAATAATTAGAGCTAACTTGCCGACAGAGAAACATTATACAAAGTCATAATTGTCCATACACCAGTAAATGAGCAGATTTTCCTACCGGGGCTTACTGCGCATGCGCACATCAATATTTTTACCTTTTTCTCACGCTGAACAACAATATTTAATGCATCTGCATTACTGTAAGGGGTAGGTTTAGGGTTGGGGTAGGTGTAGGTGTAGACGTTAATAAAACACGATCTAATAGGTAGAAAAAAATATTTATTGTTGGTTTCCGGTAGCTGTATCCCTTCTAGCCACAACCGCGAATATAAAACAATTACTGTATATACACTACTGTAAGGGTAGGTTAAGGGTGTGGTGGGTGTAGACATTAATAAATCATAATTTAACAGGTAGCATTTTTCGTTGTCGAATTGTACTACCTACTGTTTTAATGGGAGGTAGGAAAATCTGCCAGGGTAGCATCACAGTTAGCATGTGCATTTAAATGCTAGCAATGTTAGTGAGAAGTAACAATATAATTATCACAGGACTTGATCATTTATAACTAATATTATCGTTGTTAACTTAATATTAGGTCTGAGGAAAATGAGGAATAACTAAGGACATAAAACCTGATCTTCACCTGCTAAAGGGAATTTAAATGCTGGCTAAAAAAACCAAGCTAACTGACATTAGCTGGGCTGTGCTATAGATATATGACGATTTATCAGCGAGTTACCACAGCGATGATAAAATTCGAGTTTGCATCTTTAAACGACAATAAATGTCAATAACGACACGCAACTGTATCTGAAAATCTCGCAAAAGAAAGCGGACAGCTAACGTTAGCAGATCAGCTAGCAACCAACACACAAACACATTCGACTCACCTTCCAGAGTTTCACACTGAACGAGATTCAAATAATCCGCCTGAGATAAAATACCAGCCTTAAAACCTCTCACCAGCCCCTCCAGATAACCATTATCCACATTAAAATATAATTCCGAGAACGGCATTGTAAGAAAATAAGACTACCGGCGTACTATCTTAAGAGAGAGACAGATGTAGCCCAGTCTTGAGTGATAGTGCTGTTCGGTTCAAGAAGAATCGTTCTTCCGAGTCGGATCTTTTCAGTGAATTGTTTAAACAGGTTCACAAAACTGATCTGAATGATTCAGTCAGAATAGCTACAAAAAGGAATGCTGGATTGTTTACAGCTTGATTGTATGGCAGTTTAATCAATACACATACGATAGCACATCGTTTTAACAAATTTGCATATATTTTTACCCGAACAATGTATGCATTTCAGTTTCGCTTATTGTAAATACACATTTTAATTTCAAAATGACTTTATTCTGAGCTGAATCCTCGCTGCTAAACTCGTACACTACAATAAAATTACACAAAACGGTAAACAATTATTAATTTCATTTGGAAACAGAAATAATCATTAGACTAGAGCAGCGATGACGTAAAAGAATAGATGAGAAGAAGAATCTTTCAAAAGAACCGATTCGAGAAAAAGAGTCGGACTTCCCACAGCTGAATGAGGGAAGTTGCGGATACCCGGATACACACACACACACACACACACACTCATGTGATTGAGCATCTGACTATCAAACCTTAAACACTGATCTCAGCCCAGCCCAACATAATCACGAAGAACCCAAGAGCTTTATCTGTCAAACTAAAGATTCCACATTTATTGTTTGTTGGTTGGTTTAATGTCAATGTGAATGTTTTCCTTTGGCAATTTTTTTTTTCTAGTAGCCTATAGTGTATAGTATACACCATCCTTACAAACCAACTAATATGTTTTTTTCTTCATTAATTAAAGGCCACTTGCTTTTGAAAGGCAGTGTGTATGGTGCACTCTGACCAGCTTCTGAAAGAGAAGTATAGCTACCATGAACATTATACTTGATGTAGCCAACCTATAAGATAATGGAGAAGCTTGTCCAGATGATGCTGTTCACCAGAAAATGATTAATTAATGTACATTTTCACATGAACTATGAACAGATTTCTGTGAAGTCATCACTGCACTCTGATAAATTATTTTTGCTGCAAATTTAATGAATAAATGTTGATAAAGTGTCTTTCAGCGGAAACGCTAATATGCCATTTATATGTTCCAGAGAGCAGGATATGAACTCAAATCAACTTAATTTAATACTAGTCAGCTAAAAGCATGTCATAGTTTAAAATAGCGCCAAATATTTGTTGATGAGAAATTGGTGACAGCTAGTTAAGCATTACATACACACGCTATTTATTTGTTTGTTTGTTTATTTATTATAAAAAGAGAGCTTCACCATACAGCTGTGTCTACACCATAGTCTTTATAAACCAGTCCATAAATATATAAACTAGTAATGTCAACTTGACCTGTTTGTTTCATACAAAACAATGCTCTAACAGAGGTTTTTGTTAATTATGCATTCTGGTTGCCACTTATAAACAATTCAGACCAATCTGGCCTTACAAAGAGAAGTACTGAACTTCATACTCACAAACAATTTATTTCCTCACAAATGGATGCTGTATTGCACCATTAGCGCTAAAACTGCAGGCTGGAGTCTTCAGCTGATTGAAGCTGTATTAGCTTCATAATGAAGTGTTTACTGGTCAGTACTGAGCTTTAACTAGACCTATAGGATGGGGGAGCATGAAGAATAAATGAAACTCAGCTTTTGTTTTTTAAATTTTCAGAAATCATGTTTTTTTTTATTATGTTATCATGTTTTTATTGTGTTTTATTGTGTTAGCTAGTTTGATTGAGATTAATTGGAATACACAATGAAAAAAACATGATTTTTGAAAATTGTTAAAAACAGAGTTATCTGTTTTTGCAAACGAACTCTTCAAATGTAGTTAGCCTGAAGGGCCTATAGTATTCAAGCCTTTAACCCATTACTTTACCAAATATGTTTTTCAGCAATTCACATCTAATTCATTTTTTTCATTTTGTATTTATTTATTGGTTGGCAATGCAATGTTATATTTAAAAGAAAATTATATCCAATTATAAATAATGCTTAAATATAAAAACTGAATGTGTAAATAGTAAAACAGTAAGTATGCCTTGCTGCAATGTAAATAAGCCATAGCCAAAACAAAAATAAATATTTAACTAATATTTGTTCTGAGCATTGGTTCAAAATACAGGGCCATGTTTCATACCTACTGAGCTATATTAAGTTGCAGTGCATTTTTGATACTTTTCATATAATTTCATACATTTAGCTTTTAGTTGAAAATGTCAAATTCTGAAATAGCTTTCACCATCAGGAAATTCTATATATTCCCCTTTTCCTGTGTTGATGTGTTGAGTTCATGGGTTTATGTGTGTGTCAGTGTTTGTGTGGGAGTTAAGTGGTTGTGCAAGGCACAAGAGACCACACCTCACTGATCAGGACCATGTGTCCCTCATGTGTCCCACCTCAAGGAGCCTTATAAATCACAGAGTCCAGTGCAGATCCTCAGTCTTGGACACAGAACCCTGCAGGTAAGTCAGACGTACTTTATACATGTGCATGTGCAAACAGATCCACTCACATACTATATGGCAAACAAATCAATGCATATACAAAATACAATCTAAAATCTATCTGTCTACATGCTAACAAACTTAAACACGATTTAAAACATTTAACTTCTATCTGAGTGTTTCTTGACTGCACGCTCTTGTTTCAGTGAATACAACTGGATCACTAAAAGTGTGGCTGAAGTTTATCTTGTTTTTGGTATTCAGTGAATATGATGCTGAAGATAGCGATCATCAGCTGTTTTTTGATGAATGTCATGGTGATGGCATCACATCCAAACCTGAGGCATAGTGAAAACTCCTTTGCTCTATCTGACACAGGTAAGGTTTCTAGACTGATGTTATTTTCCACAAACATGGAGTGTATCGTTTTCTGTTGATAATTTCAGAGATAGTCCTTTAGTTTAAAAATGTTTTTTGTTAAAACAGTTTACTGTGATTTGATACAGTACAAATGTTTACACATATCTTATAGGGCATGTTGCAAAAATCTTATTCTAAAATGTGTTCAAAATCATTACATTTCAAATATTATATTATATTTGGATAATATATACAAGTAGATTATGATTTATTCATTATGGAAGTACACAACATTTTTGTAAAATTGGTCAGTATTTCATTGTGTAAATCCTGTGTTACATTATGAATTTCAAATTTATGTCATGGACTGCTTGTAATGTTTTGTGTTTGGTGCATTTGTGTTTTGTACATCATAGACTTACTTCCTGAAGTGGAGCACCTTGAAATAAACTCAGCAGAAGAAAAACTATTAGAAGACCTTGGATCTTATGATGAGGTGAGTAACTGACATTTAGCATAAGCTTTAATATTAAGTGATTATTTATTTACGTGTCTCCAGGTCATACATCTCATGAATGTAAAATTGACTGTGCTAAAATTATTTGAAAATATTTATTTTATTTGAAATCATCCTGTTTTTATTTGTATTTTTATACAATCTGTTTACAATTTTAATATACTATTTTTTGCATTTAAGCATTAAACTCTAAGGCATAGCCCAGTGATACACAAATAGATAAGGTGGTGACTTGGATGTTCAGATTTACCTGGACATAATCAGTGTTGGGGGTAACGCATTACAAGTAACACGAGTTATGTAATCAGATTACTTTTTTCAAGTAACTAGTAAAGTAATTTACAAGAAAAATCTGAGTTACTTTTTCAAAAAAGTTACGCCAGTTACTTTTTTCCCATTTATTGACTGAGAGGTCTCCTGTCCCCATGTTGGGAGAAATCGGAAGCACAGAGGTGTTGTGTGCGCTGTGTGAACATGATGTTACTGTAGTTCTAGACTAAATGTGACCCTGGACCACAAAACCAGTCATAAGGGTCAATTTTTCGAAATTAAGATTTATTCATCATCTGAAAGCTGAATAAACAAGCTTTCCATTGACGTCTGGATTTGTTAGGATAGGACGATATTTGGTCGAGATACAACTATTTGAAAATCTGGAATCTGAGGGTGCAAAAAATACTGAGAAAATCACCTTTAAAGTTGTCCAAATGAAGTTCTTAGCAATGCATATTACTAATCAAAAAGTTTTAATATATTTACAGTAGGACATTTACAAAATATCTTCATGGAACATGATCTTTACTTAATATCCTAAAGATTTTTGGCATAAAAGAAAAATCAATAATTTTGACTATTCATTTTTGAATACAGTGTATTTGTGGCTATTGCTACAAATATACCCCAGCAACTTAAGACTGGTTTTGTGGTCCAGGGTCACAAATGTGAATGTGCATTAATTCATCCCATTCTCAAAAAAACAGATTTAGTAGGCTATTCATCAAAATTAATTAAAACTGTGAAATGCAAACTCAGAATATGACGCAAACCTGCAATAATTAAATGTTAAACAACACAAATGTATCTAATCCCATTTTATTAACCAATGTCTTTGCTGCTGACGTTTGATGATCCAGTTCAACCATACTAATAAGAAAAAATGACTTTAGATAAACTAATAATTGTACTTCATTGTTTTTTTTATTGCTGAAGAGTGTTGAACCTTTTTCTCTTGCATTCTATGGTACAGACGTGGATTTCCCTTTCCTTCAGCCTGAGGTTTATTCATTACACTTTTTGGTGTGGAAGGGCTTTTACATTTGCTATATTTAGAACTTCTTATATTAAAAACAATCAAGCCCTGCTCATATTTAAAAAGTAATGCAAAAGTAATGTAACGTATTACTTTCCATAAAAAGTAACTAAGTAACGTAATTAGTTACTTTTTTTAGGGAGTAATGCAATATTTTAATGCATTACTTTTAAAAGTAACTATCCCCAACACTGGACATAAATTTATTCTTAAAATTTTGAGCACCACTGCTTCAAGCTATAAAATTTAACTCTGTGATGGTGGCAAGGCAATTTATTTCTAAAGCATTAAAAACAACACTAAGTTGACCAATGTGTTGTTCAGATTCTAAAACATACAGATATATATAAGCATACAACACACATCTGTTATACAGCACGGATGTCAAAACATTCAACATAAAGAAACAATAAATTTCCAACAACGAGTCACTGAGCAGCATTCTGCCAAAAAAGCCTAAGTCTTTAAAAGAGCCTTAAATGACACCAATATGGAGGTGGTTCTTATGTGCAAGGCAAATTGTTCCAGAGCTATGAGCCGACACTGCAAAAGCATGGTCCCCCACAGTTTACGTCTTGACCTATGGTAAAGTATTTTTGTTTCTTTTTGTTGCCACAGGATCTGGGTAAAGCTGTACAGCTGCAGAGAAGAGGTACACGTTCCCCTAGCCGCTGCATCCCTCATCAGCAGTCCTGCTTGGGTCATCACCTTCCCTGCTGCAACCCCTGTGATACGTGTTACTGTCGTTTCTTCAAAGCCTTCTGCTACTGCCGTAGCATGGATAACACCTGCAAACATGAATATGCATAGAGCCAAATTCTATTCCGAAATGACTAATTGTGGCTTTACATTTACAGTTTTACAGCTCTAGAATGTATGTATGGATAGTGTAAATATACAGCCTCACACTATCAACAGGGAAGTTTATTAAAATATAACAAATATAATGGTTAATAATAAAGCTGCACAAAGCATAAAGAGTGCACTTTGGCTCTTAAGATTTCAGATGTTTATTGCTGCAATTTTATTACAATTTTAATGTCAAAATCTACTCATGTTGTCATATATTGTATATATGCATTCCATAAACTCTGATTATTGCAAATGTGTAGCTTGTTAAATAAAAAAGGTATCAAATCACCTGACATCAAAATTGAGCTGCATAACAACTGCATACATACACCCAGAGCCAGAAGAAAAAAATATGAATTGCTGCTTTACAAAGGGTTACCAAAAGCACATAGTAAATATTGGGTGGCTCTTAAATGGAAAGCTGCATCCTAGTGAGTGGGGAAATGAGTGGATAATGAAAAAAAATACAGAAAGCGTGCAAAACTTTCAATATTTTAGAAAAAGCATACACCTCATAAAATTGGAGGCAAATAGTGGCTATTTTGAAAAGGCTAAAATATAATGCATTTTTGATCTGTTAAACATTCTTTAATCACTACATTCAGTAATTCCCGTAATTCCATGTTATTTCACAGTTTTGATGTCTTCACAATATTCTAAAATGGGGGAAATTATTCTAGTAAAGAACACTGGATAAATGACCTGTTAATACAATTACTTTTCAATATATAGCCATTATAATATATTGAAAAGTAGTCGTGGGCAGTCGCGACAAAATGTTTTGAGAGTTGGACTTGTAACTCGAAGGTCACGGGACAGTCTCTGTACTGGCAGGAATTGTAGGTGGGGGAGTGAATGTCCAGCGCTCTCTTCCACCTTTAAAACTATGACTTGAGGAGAGACCCCAAAAGCTCCCTGGGCCCACTGTGTGTTCACGGTTTGTGTGTGTGTTTGTTCACTACTCACTGCTGTGTGTGTGTGTATGTGTGTGTGTGTGTGTGCATGTTTATGTGGTTTATGAGGACACAAATTTGTATAATGACATGGGTATGACAGAGGTATTACAATATGAAGGTGGTTTATGAGGACACTGCCTATGTCCCCGTAATTCAAAAGGCTTAAAAAACATACTAAATGGTGTTTTTTTTTTTTATCTAAAAATGCACAAAGTCTCCTGTGAGGGCTAAGTTTAGGTGTAGGGTTGGTGTAGGGCAATAGCACACACAGTTTGTTCAGTATAAAAACCATTACGCCTATGGAGAGTCCCCATAAACCACAAAAACAACTTGTGTGTGTGTGTGTGTGTGTGTGTGTGTGTGTGTGTGTGTGTGTGTGCGCGTACTTGAATGGGTTAAAAGCAGAGCACAAATTCTGAGTATGGAACACCATACTTTCTGTCCTAATAATGATTAATCCAACACATTTGAACCAAAGGTCATGTCATACATCTTTATTGATGAAACTAAAGACAGTATTCATGGCTGCTTTAGCCGGCAACAATGGTCTGGTCAATCCAGGCACGGAGCTTGGTGACACGGGCGTAGACAGCAGGGGTGGAAGTGGAGCAGGTGCTGCTTCCCCAGGACACAATACCAACCAAATTCCAGATTCCATTCTTCTCACAGACCAGAGGGCCACCAGAATCACCCTGGGAGTCACAAAGTAGATTTTGTAAATAAAACATTTACTTACACATGTAAGTTGACATTTTAAATAACGATCGTATATTTATTTGGGACAGCTCACCATGCAAGAGGAGACACCAGAGGCTCCAGCACAGATCATTATATCAGTGATGTTGTTTCCCCAGTAACGTTTGCAGTCGTCATTGGTCAGCAGAGGCAGAGTGGCCTGCTGGAGCAGGGCAGGGGTATCAGGAGCTGAAAGGGCATATTGGCAGAATTTTAAAAGAAAATAAATCAGGACATAGAACAGATCCAATTCAGGCTAAACTACAAAATATTAACAAAAATAAAAAACTTTGAAAATAAATGCAAAATTATAAAAATGCTGAAATGAAGTAGTATTCTGAAACTCACCATTGTACTTGGTCAGGCCCCATCCAGAGGTCACACACTTCATGCCTCCAGGGAAGTTGTCGGAGGTTTCAGGGACACACACGGGAGATACGTGAGTGGTGAACTGAGCGGGGGTGGCCAGCTTGATCAGGAGGATGTCATTGTTGATGGTGAAGCTGCTGTAGTTAGGGTGCTTGATGGACTGTGGGAAAAGGATACAGACACATAAGCATTCAGATTTTCAAGTAGCAATCATCTGTGGGAACGCTTTCTTCAGTTTCCTGTTAAAAGACTGTCTCCAGTGATTCAGGTACAGTACACTAGTGCTGCAGCGCTTTTTAACAGATGTGAATCTGCTGCTGAATCTTCAGTGAAAAGAGATCAAGTACATGATACAAACACAGTGTTCTGCAATAGAATGGCTTTCACTAGACGGTTCTCTTAATGAATAGTTCAAAAAGGTTCCAGGTTGTTTTCTTTTTTATAAAGTCTTTACTGAACTATATCGACTAGATCCGTTAGTGAATCAACACCTGACTTACATACTTACTGAACTGAAAGTTGTCATTATTAGTAGCCCATATTGTTATTGGCAGGAGTCTATGAACTGTAGATAGGAAAATCATGAAATTTGGTACACTGATTGAAGTAGTCCTGAATAGTAATTTTGAATATTTTCAGAGATGTCAAGCGAATGAAGATTGTTTCGTGTGAGCATCATTACTCACTGATTGTCCATATGATGTGTTTTTAAAAATACACATTGTATGTATAGTTTTCATTAATTGATGAAATTATTTTGCTATATATTTATGCAGTGAATTTGGATGGAGGCTCCCTCACTGCCAGAATTCTGTAGGAAATTATGCTCGGTATAACAGATATTGAGAGTCTACACACCTTTCCAACACTAATGATCTGAATGGCCTCAGCATTAGATGAGCGATCATGCTCACCCAAGATGACACGGTGAGAGGTTCTGTAAAAAACAAAGAAGAAATAGAATAATCAAAATAACCCAAAATCTTTTAAAAGTTTAAAAATCCCAATAGATTCCTACAGGCTCAACATGAAGTGAAGTTACAGGTTTAGTCTTTAATACTGTCTTACCTCACATTGCAGTGAGCAGCAGTCACAACCCACAACTCATTGATCAGGGAGCCACCGCAGAAGTGGAAGCCAGTGGAGTCCTGTAATCAATTTAAAATGATGTCATAATTTAATAAACCTGTTGAGTTAGCATTTGAAAGCTATTGTTATTGACACAGATTTTACCTGCAGAGACACCTGCCAGGGCCAGGAGTGAGGCCGTGCCTCCTCACCATTCACAATCCTGGAGTAGCCAGTAATAACAGGGGGGATGGCAGGAACGCCACAGCCTGACAGAGCAAAAAATAGAGCCAAAGCAGTTTAACAAATTCATGTGTTCTAAGGACTATTTAATAAAAGTTAGCCAGGCTAAAAGTCTGTTATTAGAGTATCTTATTATGAAAAATAAAAAACAGGGTTGTACCATAGGCTGCACCAAAGAAGGCGAGACAGGACAGGATCCACAAGAAGGCCATTGCTGTACTTGAATGTTGTCTGCTCCTTTGAGGGCTTTATATATTCTGTCCTCATTCATACACTGGACATCTTATCTCGACACCGTGGGATATTGTGCACCTTGCAACAAGAGTTTTTTCCATCCCTGCAAAAGATTATGCCTCCACCACCTGGTTGCTTTAAATCAGCTTTTTAATTTAAGTCTTTCAGCTGTGCATTCCATTTACATTTATGCATTTGACTGCAACTAAAACTGCACTGAAAGTAATCATTTCATCAGCTATTTCCCTGGGAGTCAAACCCTTAACCTTGTCATTGCTAGCACCATACAGTACTGTTGGAACTACAGAAATACTACCAAATACCTATGGAAGACTGGATGCTGCTAATTTTCCCAGTTTCAGATTCTACTGTGAAATACATTTCTTAGAAAAAGTGTACTAGGAAGACTTATAACCTCAATTGTATGTGAATGATTATAGTTGATAATACTTGTGTGGTGAAATGGCCATGAGTTTCGTTATTTTGTGTAATATCTTCTGTTAATTAGACTGCACACAAAAAAACTTCCTGTAAGGTTAATTAGAGGATTTTATATTTTGGATCTGTCAAATAAGCTTATTGAATGAAATCAGCTCTCATTAATTTGTGCTGCGTAACAAAAGTCATCGTGTCGTGTTTACTGCAGTAACCTTGATTGTATTTCCATTCACACTGATAAAGTGTGTTCTCGGTTTCAAGGCCTCTGTGTCCACATCTGCAATGATTCCCAGGTCCTGTAAATCTCTTCACCTAGCCTATTACCTATATAAACATCAGTGCAGCTGTACACACTGTAAATGTACATAATCACAGTAGTTGCATTCTGCAACTAATATACTTTGTACTGGATATCAAATATTCCAAAATCCTAATATTATGACATTTTATTCAAAGAGGAAATTATGAGTTTGATGGATTATTTTTTTATTCATATGACATTTTGTATTCATTTTCAAATGTATGTTTATTCATGTGGTGCTCATTTCCATTAATAGAGATTTGAATGGAATGGAAATGCATCAGTGACATTAGAAATTCAGTCCAAGAATGCATGCAATATTGCTTAGTGGAGAGATTGTGAAACCCATTAAATTATCTTCTTTTTTTTCCCCCAATGTTTTAAGATTTATTAGATTAACAATGGTGTTATAAATGGCTTCTTTGTGCTTTTATGTTGCTAACTGCATAAAGAAATTTTGGAAACTATATGATCAAGTGTCAATTTTGGAGCTGTCCAAAGATATTGTATTTTAAGTGGTAAGACTGCTTAGTGTAATTTTTTAGTATTCAGTAACATTGATTCAAATATTCTATGCTTTAAAGTAATAACAGTATATTTATAAAAAGATAGACAGTTTTGTATGTACAGGTATATTATGTGCAAATTCAAAGTGTTATTTATTTATTCTGTTATTTATTTATTTATTATTTTTTATATATTGTCATTTATGTTCACAAAATGCTCCAGACATACTAACTATAATAGACTACTTTATATCACTATTATTTTATTTGCAAATTTATTTTCAAAAATAATTTTCTGGTTGATTTGTAGTTGATTTGGATCTAAGACGAAAAAGTATTTTCAAGTGTCAAAACAATCATGTAATACAGCTTTGAATTGTAGTAGTTGTTTTTCAATACATTAGAAAGTGTCCTGTTTGATTAAATAGTTTTTATTTCTGCACAAAAAATAAATATTATACATTTTTACCATGATTTACAGAAAATAGCCAATAAAATGTCATTCAGTGTAACAATCTTTTCAGGCATATTTACCACAAGAATCAGGTTATGACATATTAAAAGACTAGTTTTACCCCAAATACTACTTTTAATTTTATATTTTTAGACTTTGCCACTATCCCATTTTGGCCATTTGTCAGCAAGAAATTTGTACTCATTTAAAATGCAATAAAATGTAGTATGCTCACTTATTCTTTTATATATTTAATGTGCCGGTCAGAATAAGTATGTTCTTTAAATGTTTACATGCAACTCGAATTCTGTAAATGTTGGGACGGTTTTTTTTTTTTTGTTTGTTTTTTTAATAATGAAAACTAAAAGGCTTTCAAATCACATGAGCCAAGTAGAACATAGAAAACATAACAAATGTTTAACCTGATGAATTTTACAATTTTATGCACAAAATGAGCTCATTTAAAATTTGATGCCTGCTACAGGTCTCAAAATAGTTGGAACGGAGGCATGTTTACCACAGTGTAGCATCTCCTCTTCTTTTCAAAATAGTCTGAAGACGTCTGGGCATCGAGGTTATGAGTTTCTGGAGTTTTGGTGTTGGAATTTGGTCCCATTCTTGCCTGATATAGGTTTCCAGCTGCTGAAGAGTTCATGGTCGTCTTTGAAATATTTTTCGTTTCATGATGCGCCAAATGTTCTCTATTGGTGAAAGATCTCGACTGCAGGCAGGCCAATTCAGCACCCAGACTCTTCTACTACGAAGCCATGCTGTTGTAATAGCTGCAGAATGTGGTTTTGCATTGTCCTGCTGTAATAAACAAGGCCTTCCCTGAAATAGACATCGTCTGAAGAGGAACATATGTTGCTCTAAAACCTTTGTATGCCTTTCAGCATTCATAGTGCCTTCCAAAGCATGCAAGCTGCCCATACCGTATGCACTTATGCACCCCCATACCATCAGAGATGCTGGCTTTTGAACTGATGCTGATAACATGCTGGAAAGTCTCCCTCCTCTTTAGCCCGGAGGACACGGCGTGCGTGATTTCTAACAAGAATGTCAAATTTGGACTCGTCTGACCATAGAACACTTTTCCACTTTGAAACAGTCCATTTTAAATGAGCCTTGGCCCACAGGACACGACAGCGCTTCTGGACGTATGTTCACATATGGCTTCTTTTTTGGATGATAGAGCTTTAGTTGGCATCTACAGATGGCACGGCAGATTATGTTTACCGACAGTGGTTTCTGAAAGTATTCCTGGGCCCATTTAGTAATGTCAATGACAGAATCATGTCGATGAGTGATGCAGTGTCATCTGAGGGCCCGAAGACCACAAGCATCCAACAAAGGTCTTCGGCCTTGTCCATTACGCACTGAGATTTCTCCAGTTTCTCTGAATCTTTTGATGATGTTATGCACTGTAGATTATGAGTTTTGCAAAGCCTTTGCAATTTGACCTTGAGGAACGTTGTTTTTAAAGTATTCCACAATCTTTTTACGCACTCTCTCACAGATTGGAGAGCCTCTGCCCATCTTTGCTTCTGAGAGACTCTGCCTCTCTAAGACATCCCTTTTATAGCTAATCATGTTACAGACCTGATGTCAATTAACTTAATTAGTTGCTAGATGTTCTCCCAGCTGAATATTTTAAAAAATTCTTGCTTTTTTAGCCCTTTGTTGCCACCATGCCAACTTTTTTGAGACCTGTAGCAGGCATCAAATTTGAAATGAGCTCATTTAGTGGATAAAAGTGTAAAATTTCTCCCTTTAAACATTTGTTATGTTCTCTATGTTCTATTGTGAATAAAATATTGGCTCATGTGATTAGAAAGTCTTTTAGTTTTAATTTTATTCAAATTTAAAAAACATCCCAACATTTCCGGAATTCAGGTTGTAAATATAAGTGTTACACTGCATGACAATGGAACATTATTTCACCCACATTTTGACATTTTATTCTCCCAAAACTTAAGGAGACACTTTACTTGAATTTAGCATGCTTTCCATGTGCATAAAATCACTTTTGTAAATTTTCTTTGAATGCAGACATTTAAATGTCTTTGACCCAGTTATTGAAATGATGCGATAAGATTAATCACTCAAACATACAGAATGTCCATTGTCCGCTGTACATTACTCTGACTTAAGTTGGAAACCTTTATACAACAGAAAAAAAACAAAAAACACAAGTTGTATTTTTTCTCAAAATCCAACTTTATTGATAAGCATTATGACCAAGAACTACTGTATAAACATTGTGCTTTAGTTAGCAGCAATGGTCTGGTCAACCCAGGCACGGAGCTTGGTGACACGGGCGTACACACCAGGTGAACTGGTTGAGCAGACACTGCTTCCCCAGGACACGATACCAACCAGAGTCCAAACTCCATCCTTCTGACAGACCAGAGGACCACCAGAGTCACCCTGAAACAAACACACAAAAGTAAGTCAGAACTTTACAGTCTTCAAGAACAAATAGAGAGGTAAACTGCGAAATCAATAGAAATTCACCATGCAAGAAGAAGCACCAGAGGCTCCAGCACAGATCATCAGATCAGTAATTTTGGTTCCCCAGAAACGCTTGCAGTCGTCATTGGTCAGCAGAGGCAGAGCAGCCTGCTGGAGCAGGGCAGGGGTATCAGGAGCTGAAAGGGCAAATTGGAACGTGCATTTGAAAAGGTTTCAACATCAAAACTAATTTATTTTATCCTAAAATATTAAATAAATATATTAAATATAATATAAAATGTAAATGCAAATTCAGAATTCTACCGTTGTACTTGGTCAGGCCCCATCCAGAGGTCACACACTTAATGCCTCCAGGGAAGTTGTCGGAGGTTTCAGCGAGACACACAGGAGACACGTGAATGCTGAGCTGAGCCGGGGTGGCCAGCTTGATCAGGAGGATGTCGTTGTTGATGGTGAAGCCGTTGTAGTTAGGGTGCTTGAAAACCTTTATGAAGAGGATCTCATATTTAGTGGGAGAAACTGTACCAGTTTCTTTTTGTTAAAACATTGTCTCAGTGGTTTAGGTATGATACAGAATATACCTTGCCAACAGTCATGGTCTGAATGGGCTCGGCATTGGAAGAACGATCATGCTCACCCAGGATGACACGGTGAGAGGTCCTGATAAAAGAAGAAAATTTAACAGAATTCTGAAGAGACATGCATATTCTGAAATAAAGGTTGGTATAATAATAATAATAATGAAAGTTTATTCATTAATACTGTCTTACCTGACATTGCAGTGAGCAGCAGTCACAACCCACCACTCATTGATCAGGGAGCCACCGCAGAAGTGGAAGCCAGTGGAGTCCTTAAATGAGATGTAAGATTTGTTTATTTATGGATTTTTTAAATATTAAATATCTCTTTCATCTAGATGTCATTTGTTAATGAAGATGTCTGTACCTGCAGAGACACCTGCCAGGGCCAGGAATGGGGCACTGCCTCTTCACCATTCACAATCCTGGAATAGCCAGTAATAACAGGGGGGATGGCAGGAACGCCACAGCCTTGAAAATAAAAAAATAATAAAATATATACAGTATATATATATGTGTGTGTGTGTGTGTGTGTGTGTGTGTGTGTGTGTGTGTGTGTGTGTGTGTGTGGAAAAAAAACACAACATACCATAGGCTGTTCCAATGAAAGCAAGGCAAGACAGAATCCAGATGAAAGCCATTTTTGTATCAGGCTCCCTCACCAACTCTCGGAGGTTTATATAGCTGACCTACTCATACATTTACAAATACTGCAACATGCATGAGTCATTCTTGAAATTTGCTGACACGTTTACCTTGACTTTTCACTGAAGGACAAGATTTTGTGAATAAGATCAAATAAGAATTACATTTAAAATTTTCTAAATTTGCCTGATTCTTAAAAAAACCTTTTCCCCTTCTACACCCCCTTCTATAATAAGTTCTAATATTATTATTTTTCAAATTGTAATTATTTAACTTATTTAGTTTTCCCAGGTTAAGAAGTAAAACAAAATGCAAATTGATTGAATGAATGAATTAATTAACTTAATTAATAATAAGATAATTATGTATTAAATTATTAAATATTTAGAATACTTATCCCTTTATTTCATATCATTGGTGATCCAAATGTTGAACACTATTAGTAATAATTTATCTTTAAATATTTATGTGTAATTGGTGTTACAGTACATAGTGTAGTGTTCATGTGAAGGATTTGTATTGTATCAGTGATGTGTATTTAACATGCTATTGACATCTTTGTGCATTGATATTTTGTAAAAATGTATGCATAATAATGAATAAAATTTAAAAATAAATAAAATAAAATCAATAGTAAAGTTATGCTTTATGATTAGTAAAACTGTCAAGATGCTTTTATGTAAAAAAAAAAAAAAAAAACCTGAGCTGCACTGTAGAACTTCAACATTTTGCTTTTAGAAAATGTTTAGAATGACCCATGCAGCATGTGCATGTGCTGTACTATGTAAAGGTGTCACCTGCTCACACCTGCCATCTCAACCTGTTGCATGCAGCATTGCATTGCATATAGGATGGAAGTATTTCATATTTCATTTCCATTTTTTCACCAAAGTGAAAAATATGACAGACATTTCATAGAAAAAGAAGAAAATTGTTTCAGTAGATGCATTAGCATTTGCTTTTCAGCAATAGTTTAGCATTCCAAAATTATGTTTTGCATGTGACCTCTTTGCCAATGTCCCTTTAGGGGCTCCATAAGTTGCAGACAAAAGGTGTTTTTGTAATAGAATTGTGAATAAGAAGCTTTTTCCAAACAAAATTATTAACCATTTTGGTGACCATTGGCTTCACAGTACAATAAAACAAAACACTACTCAAAACAATTCTTAAAATATCTTCTTTTGTTTTCCACAGAAGAAAAAAGTTGAAGATGAAACAACATGGGGGTAAATGATGACAGAATAAAAATTTTTAGGTGAACTATCAAATTAAATGTGAACATCCTAGATAAAGATCATACAGTACATAAGTACATACAAGTACATAAAGATGGCTAATAAATTCAGTTATTTATTATTTAAAATATTATTTGAAATATTTTGTTTTCTAATAGAAAGCATGAGCTACAAATAAAATAATTAAAAACATTTAATAGTAATTACAAAATTACTTAATAATAATTCAAATTACTTAATCTAAAACAAGTGTTCAATAGCACATTCATGAAGTACTGCCCAGTTTATAAAGAATAAACTTTATATGTTAAACATGACAATGTTCAAATACAGTGGTGTAAAATCGTGGGATTCTGCGCAGGTGAAGACCAGCTGATGCAAACTCTCAGGGTTAATTTTTGACCATAACGTCAAGCTGTTATGCCCTCATTGGTATGAGTAAAACCATGCGTTGGTGTTAAATAGGACTTTCGGCCGTCAGTAATTCTGTGTCTTCTGCACGATGTCTTTCCTGTGGCTGCTGTCCTGCGTTGCCTTCTTTAGTGCAGCCTACGGTGAGGAAGTGTTTTTTTTATTATTATTTTAAATTCCTCCTGTTTTTCAAAGGTCACAGTCACAGTTGTTGAAAAGATCAG
This sequence comes from Barbus barbus, assembly GCF_936440315.1. Lineage (NCBI taxonomy): Eukaryota > Metazoa > Chordata > Actinopteri > Cypriniformes > Cyprinidae > Barbus > Barbus barbus. Next base: position 21,046,323 of record NC_136729.1, on the reverse strand, counting down.
TATTGCTAGTCACCATCCTATGTTAAAAATACGCTTTGCATTTACAAAAAAAACATTTGACCCTGATCAATTCTACTATCAAATTTCCCTTTGCACTTTTTTTCTTCAGGCTGTGGCATTCCTACCATTCCTCCTGTTGTCAGTGGCTATGCCCGCATTGTGAACGGAGAGGAGGCAGTGCCTCACTCCTGGCCCTGGCAGGTCTCTCTGCAGGTACTGTGTTAGTTCCAGCCAACAAAACTTCAATAGACTTTTTGGGGTATCTGTTGCGATCCCTGGAAATGAGTTCACAGCTTACACAAAGTATCATTTCTTTCTTTGTTGTTTAAATGACAGGACTTCACTGGCTTCCACTTCTGCGGTGGCTCTCTGATCAATGAGTACTGGGTTGTGACTGCTGCTCACTGCAGTGTGAGGTGAGACAGTTAAATCATCATGTTAGCTATGTATGAATGCTGGGATAGACGTGGATTTATTAACCTCTGTGGTTTATCTGCAGAACTAGTCACCGTGTGATCCTGGGAGAGCATAACAAGGGAAGCAGCAACACTCAGGAGGACACGCAGACTATGAGAGTATCAAAAGTAAGGCTCAAGAACTTCAAAATTATTCCTCAACAATACATTAGTGCTGGAGCATTTCAAATCAGCTTCATGGTCCTTTTTCACTCCACAAAGTTATGTAAGCAATGTGCAAATTAGTTGGATTGAATTCATGTTAGTACACTATCAGACAAAAAAAGTAGAAAAGTGTCACTGGGGCAGTACCCTTTCAAAAAGGTACAAATATATACCCTTTAGGGACTCCAATGTTTAGGTTAAGTCATTTTACTCTAATGGCAATGTATAGGTCATTTTCTATGCAATTAAAGTGAAATAACTGAACATAAATATAGGAGCCTTATAAAAATGCTAATTTTAGAAGAAAATTTCAGATGGTACTTCGAGTCTTTTGCATCTGACCTCTTCTTATATACCTTTAAGACATTTTCTTTAAGGCATAAGTACTATTATGTGCCATTTAGAGGTAATTAAGTTACAAAGATGTATGTTTTAACTTTTGTACCTTAGGATATTGCCCCAGTGACAGCTGTGGACCATTTCTGACAGTGTGTACTAAACCTATACTCTGTATTTCTCTTCATTGTTATTTTTTCTGTGTTTCTAGGTGTTCACCCATCCTCAGTGGAACTCTAACACCATAGAGAATGACATTGCCTTGATCAAGCTGACCGAACCCGCCTCACTGAACGCCCAAGTGTCCCCTGTTTGTCTTGCTGAGACTTCAGATGAATTTGCCCCTGGCATGACCTGTGTAACTTCTGGCTGGGGAGTGACCAGATACAATGGTTGGTTATCTGACATATAATCACAGTTTATAATACACACATGCTTTTGGTTTTAGATCAATAGAAATATCTTAAAAAGCACACCTATTTCTAAAAGCATACAAGAGCAAATTAATGATTATAATAATACATTATTACGTTATGGAAATTATTATTATTATTAACATGATATTAATATATTTGAGCTCTTATTATATACACAGCTGTTCATAAGTTTTTTAATGTTTTTTTTTTTAAGTCTCTTCTGCTCACCAATACAGTAATACAGTAAAAAAATAGTAATATTGTGAAATATTATTGCAATTTGAAATATTTATTTTCATTAGTCAGTCATTACTCCATTCTTCAGTGTCACATGATCCTTCAAAGCTCACTATAATATACTGATTTGGTGCTTACAGTATTATCAGTGTCGAAAACAGTGGTGCTTCATTTTTTGTGGAAACCATGACTTTATTTTATTTTATTTGTGGAAACCTGTTTTTCAGGATTCTCTTATGCATAAAAAGTTCAAAAGAACAGCATTTTTAATTTTTTTTTTACAAAGAAATATTTTGTAACATTATAAATGTCTTTACATTTAATTAGCTTAAGCTGTCCTTGCTAACTAAAACTAATAATTCCTTTTCAAAGTGAAATGTTTACTGACACCAAACTTTTGATAATAGTGTGCATGTTTGAATATATTTTGATTACCAACATGTTTTATGATTGCTCTCTTATTCTCTCTCTCTCCGTGTAGCTCTGTTCACCCCCAATGAGCTTCAGCAGGTTGCTTTGCCTCTGTTGTCCAACCAGGACTGTAAGAGCTACTGGGGAAGCAACATCCGTGATACGATGATTTGTGCAGGTGCTGCTGGTGCCTCCTCCTGCATGGTAAGACTATTGTTTCATCCTCACTTCCTCTCTAATGTTCTCCCCTAACTCTCTTGTCCTGCTGTCTGCTTAGGGTGACTCTGGCGGTCCTCTGGTGTGTCAGAAAAGTGATGTCTGGACTCTGGTGGGTATCGTGTCCTGGGGAAGCAGCCGTTGTGACACCACCATCCCTGGTGTGTATGCACGTGTCACTGAGCTGCGCGGCTGGGTGGATCAGATTCTGGCTTCCAACTAAAGAGACAAAATGTATAGATAATGCTTGTCATCACAGAACAGCATCATTTTGAGAGCTACACAATAATGTGAAGAGCAGTGATTTTACCACAGTTACGGGGTGATGTTAAAACCAGCTTAACTGTGGTAAAACCACAGCTATGAGAAGGTTATTGCTTTTATAAAAGGTCTGCAACAGTTTAATCAATACAACATTTTTATGTCATGTTGTAGTGGATTTTTAAATATAGCCAACATTATATAGATTTATATAGATTCTGTAAAACTAATAGTTACATTTAGTCATTCATTTCTCAATGTATAATAACATAACAAACGGTCTAAGATCCATGACTTTCCTGTAGAACAAAGAAGAAAATGCATTTTACAAATGTAATGTGCGTCTTTGACAGAGGAGTGCGCTAAAGACTCACACAAACTATTAAGTACAGTAGTATATTTTGGTAGATCAGCCTACTTACTTTCATCAATATACAATCTCTGTTTTCCAGTATGCAAGCATTGTCAAGTTTTTAATTGTCACAGGCAGTCCAGTTTTAACGAATTGAATGTTTTTGTCATTCGAAGTTATACTCAAAGCAATAGCCTTTAAATTTCAAAATGAGGATGGGCGTTATTAAATGAGTAAAAATTCCTCTGATATTCTGTGGTTATTTCATACATAAATCTAACTGAAAGGTGTTTTTGTCTATGCATGTTTTGGTGCGTTCAGTTTCTAACAGCTTCAAATCTTTCAGCCCTTTCAGTGTGTTAAATATGAGGCAAAAACTCATATAAGGGGTCTCCATGGCAACATCCTGATCTTCATTGAGACACATAAACAACAGTGGTGTCAGTTGTTTCACAGAGAGATGTAGAGGACAGAAACAAAAGATGAAGAGAAGGCATGAGACAAATAATACATTAGGAGAAGCTCTCATGTTCTCTCACTGAGAATGCCAGTATAGAAATAAATAGAGTGAATTGAGAGCTTCAGTACAATATACTGTAAGAAAGAAAACAAAAACGATATCCCATTAACCACTTTTTAAATTCAAGTATAAACTGATGTGCTAAAATCTTAGACTCTTCAGCTCTCTGTTAAATGTTGGTTGAATAACACAATTAAAAAAAAAAAAAAACTTAGTAGTTTCAAGCTGAATGTCATCTTGAGGTGTCACTCAGAATCAAAATCAAGCAATTGTGGAGCTTTGCTTTTCAGATATTTTCCTGCATCATCCAGCCACAGTGTTGATACTGACCAGAATTGAACATTCAATGTTAATAAAAGATGATAAATTTATTTCAGATCACAGGTTTACACCTCCAGCTCACAGTTTCAAATCTACTGTAAATTATAATACATTCTTTGGTTGACTCTGAGTTTGTTGTTGTTGTTATGGTTGGCAAGGGGAGGCAAGGATCACAAGAGTTCAAGGCCATTGAGGACAGCTGGATCGACTGAATGCTAAAATAGAATAACTCTTACAAATTTCCCCTGAGGACTGATTCGAGTATTGAGAGGGTCAAGCTCATCTGAGTGTGGCATAAGAGATAGCACTCAATCATAGCATGGTAATGTCTGTGGCTATGTATAAGTCACTCGCCGTAAGAGATTCCTGGAGGTGTCAGCGTAATAAATGGAATATTATTAATATTCAGGATCAGATTCTTACAATTAAAAAGTTAAAAAGGAAGATTGAATCAGCTGTAGAAAAAATGTGATGCTTTATACATTTCAAAAATTAGAATTTGATTAAAAAATCAAATTGTGATGGCGCAGTGGATAAGACACATGCCTTTGGTGTGAGAGACCCGGGTTCGAATCCACTGTGAGACACCAATGTGTCCCTGAACAAGACACTTAACCCCCTAGTTGCTCCAGAGGCGTGCGACCTCTGACATATATAGCAATTGTAAGTCGCTTTGGATAAAAGCGTCAGCTAAATGAATAAATGTAAATGTAAAATGACCACAGTTGAAAAACTGTACAATATTCATTCTTCAAATGGGCAATACAAGTACACTATTAACAGTCAAAAAACATATGCATTAAGAATTAGAAATAAGTGTAGTCCAGTCTTACAAAACATCTACATAAAACCATTTAGCAATAACATCCAAGTATGATTATAGTGTAAATATAACATTGTTCATTGCCAGTTAATCAATATACATTAATTCATGTTCATTTACATAATTTATAACTGAAAAATCTAAATAAAATGTATATTATAACTAAATAATAGTACTGAATCTGTAGAAATATCCTAATAAATGCAGTAAAAGTAGGCTACTGTTCATCGTTTAGTTCATGATTACCAAAGCATTAACTAATGTTAACAAAAAGAACCTTATTGTAAATACCACAATTCCTTCCTTGAGATGTACTGTCATGAATGGATATTGAAAGAAAAAAATGTATAGGCAGTACCTATAATTATCCTGGCACTTAAGTAGGTGCATATGAGCATTTTAATTTGTGGTGAAGGATGTAAAGAGCATTTCTATATTGAAGAGAGCACACATACAGCGATTATTTTATTAAGTATATTATCCTGTACAAACACAGTACATGATGCTAAATTCTCCAGCAAGTCTATTTTCTTTATCATTAATGTTTAGTGTATTTTTTTAGGTTCAGTTATTTGCTCTATATAGCTTTCCCAGTATTGTTTATGGATAAATACTTGTAGCGTTTTTATTACATTGTTACATTTGGCTTTAAGAGTTACATTTGGCTCTAATTGCATGATGTCTTTATTTTCTCTTTCATTTCATTCATATCATCAGTCTCAGCTCCATAATAGTCTCAGTGCATTCTTTACATCACTTGTTCTATTTTTTCTCTTTTTCTATCTCAGTTTGATTCCTCCCTCAGAAATAATTTGTGTGTCTAAGGTGCTCACTCCTCAGTGAACCAGATAGCTTTGAAGCATTCCTTCTGCCCACAGTTGGACAGAGAAGAACAAAACTGCCAAAATTAAAGTCAGCAGGACATGTGCTATACTTTGATACTGCCTCTGCCTATGGAGTGAATAAGTGGATGAAATTTTTGAGTGTGTGGGGCTTTGCAAAATGTCTCAATTCTTGTCCAATGTTGATAACTGAGACCCATCTTAAACTTTCACCCAACATCGCACTGTCTGTCATAATACTACATTTGTACCTGTTTCTTTTAGTTGTCAGATTCTGAAAGAACTGCACCTAGAGCACAGTTTTATATTAAATATTTTATATTAAAAAACATTTCAATGTTTTATATTAAATAAGCAAACCTGATGTTATCAGTCTCACTTCTGATTTCTGGAAGAAGAAAAAAAGAACACATGGATTGTACACACTATACAGACCTACAGCCTTCAATTTCCATTCCCTTCACTAATTCTTTACTCTCGTATTCCTGAAGCGAATGGAGAACACACTGCAATTTGCTTTAAGATTTCTAAAGTAATCTACAAATATGCATTCATTTATAATGCAGTTTCCAAAAGCTTCTGAAGCTAAATTAAAAATATTTGAATAAATTGCAACACGGCTATTCTTTATTTGCCTAAACATGTTTCTTGCAGTAACCCCTTTCATTTCAGGCACAACAGAATTAAAATGTCCTGATCATGATGAAAAACACTATAGGCTACAAAAATACAACATTAAAAATATGTTTTCATATGCTTTTAGAACAGTGTCATTAGGGTCAGTCTAGTGTCTGTGTATAATGCACACCCTTATATGTGTCTGGGTTTTTTATGTCTAAATGGTGTACAGTGGAACACAACACCACTGGTTGTGTGGTTGCATAACCTCAGCAATGTGCCACTTCAACAACATCAATTATCTGTTGACAGCTCTTAACCTTATTCTAAGTATTAGAACACTGGCCAGTATTGTGGCCTGTTCAAAAGACAAGCAGGAATTATGACAGAGATGAACATACAGACCTTCTGACAACTTGTAAAACAATTTGGTTTCTGATTCAGATCACAAACCTGAACAATAGTTTTTAAATTCTGTGCCAGATAGTTAAGATAAACCCATTTGGGATTAGAGAAGAGGCTTTTTAAAACCTACATACCAATAAATAAAAAGATTAATTGTGTGACAGAAAGAGTCCAGGGAGAATGTAGAAGTCCAGGGAAAACATTTGGAAACCTTGATTAAAGGGTAGGCAGATCATTCATCACACTCCCTCTCTCCCCACAGAGTTTCTAACCAAGCACTTTGTCTTTGAATAAAACCAATTATCAAAAGCCTTTAAAATGACACTTAACTAAAAAAGCAAGGAACTTGTACCAGCTAATTTCCAGCTCCTACACAGCTCAGCCTCCTCTCCTATCGATTGCACCTAACCCATGGCAACACTCACCATATATCATTTTCCTGTCCTTGACTTTCTTCAGTGTTTATTTACATAGGACTTCTCATTGGTGTGAAAATGCTAAGTGATTGCTTCACAACCTTGATTTTAAATCAACCTTGAAGATAAATTGATTCAAGGATGAAATGTCTGAATCACTGTCTTTATAAATGCATAAAGACGGCTTTTATTATTTTTTTTTTTATTATAGCCTATGTCACTGGATGTTATTTCACACCACTGTGGATATTTTTCAAAATTTCTGTCTGTGGAAGTGGTGTGTGGCCTGGCCAAGTATGGTGACCCATACTCGGAATTTGTGCTCTGCATTTAACCCATCCAAGTGTACACACAGTAGTGAACATACACCCGGAGCAGTGGGCAGCCATTTATTCTCTGGCACCTGGGGAGCAGTTGGGGGTTCAGTGCCTTGCTCAAGGGTCTCACCTCAGTTGTGGTATTGAAGGTGGAGAGAGTGTTGGTTATTCACTCCCTGCCTACATTCCCTGCCAGACCCAAGACTCGAACCCACGACCTTCAGGTTACAAGTCCAACTCTCTATTAGGCCACGACTGCCCTAAAATATCAGATAACCAGATCAGTCAGGTGAGAAAAACGTTACCCAAAATGAATTGCCTTAAGTAATTGTCTGCTGCTCAATGTTTCATGCAATAACACGCTTAGCAATCAACTGTTCAAATCACTATGCTGCAACATCTATGCAACTATGCTCCCAATTTTCTTTTATTACTGCCAGGAATAACAAATAAAAATGCCTAACCAATGCTATACATTAGTATGTTCCTTTCTGCATGATCCATCCCATGTTATCACACATGAAACAGATTTACGGTCTCACATATCCACACTGATAAATTGAGATATTGGGCTATTTTGCTTTCTTTCAGGCAAGTGAAAAGAAAACATTCAAAATGTTATTTTTATTTAATTAAAATGTATCTATTTGTGTTTGTTGATTTCAATTACAATACGTCTTTAAAGATCAAATAATTTCTTTCTCCTGCAGTCAGTAATCTCCACTTCAATAGCACTTACATACACCAAACTTTTTTTGATTCTTATCAAATTTTGACAGAAAAGTTTTTTCATATATCAGTTCTTGGCTGTTCACAGTATTTTCTGATTTAATGGAGTGATAAAAACAAACGTATATTAAATCCTTTCTGTAAAAAAAAAAAAAACTTTAAATCTAATGTGTCAACCTAATGAAACAAGAATTTGGAACCTGTCGTTCAGATTTCTGTTCTTAAAAGGTATTCAAATTAGTGCATATTTAATTAGTGTCTCATTTGCATATTTAACCAACTTGAAACAATGTAATCCAAAACTATTGTCTTAATGTACTCTGCACAATAAACTGAAGAAGTTTGTTGATATCTATTAGTTTTAATTTTTGCCCTAATCACCTGTGGTGTCAAGTCCTATTCTTTGACCTCCTGCTACTCACCTCTGGGAGGCGCAGTGAATATGGGTCTCTGTTACACCTGGACTACCTTGGCACAAACATCAGAATGCTGTTTGTGAACTTTAGCTCTGACATAAGTAAATATAATCTTTGTGCCAATGGATCACAAACACCTGTGCTACAACCTGTCAAACTCCACAACTATGAGCACTGGAGTGCCTCTGGGCTGCTCTTGGAAATGAACCCACCTCTTTTTGGAAATAGCTCTAACAGCTGCAGGTATAATTGAGTCACTCAAGTTCCTTGGGACCACCATAACCAATCATAATACCACAGCACATAGCACATTACCACAATGGAAAACAAAGAAGGCCACAAGTGTGCAAACCTGGAAACCATGATCGTGGTCTAGTTCTGGGGGGGGAAACCCCATCACTGAGTGCATCTCCGTGATTCTTCCCCTGTCTCTTTTATGGGAAACCAGCCAGACGTTGTCTGGTGAGAAGAAAACGGTGCCAGAACAAGGTTGCAAGAACTTAAACGACCACTGTTTTCAAACAAACAAAAATAATCCACTGATGTTTTTCAGAGCTTTTAAAACCAAGTTCAGCATCACATAAGCTTAATTCTTTCCTAGAGCTTTCAGCCTGATAAACAAGGACTGGAAATGAAAACAATCATAAACACAAGTTGCATATTAATTTCTTAACTCAACAAATCTCTTGCACAGATATTATGATTCTAAATCATACTTCAACTGAACACCAGGCTACTGATTTCTGTAGGGTATATTTAGTGTTGTCAAAGGATTATCATTCAAAAGATACTGCAGTATATCCACTTTGAAAAGAATATTTAATGTAAAATCCCCAAAATGGAGGATTTTAAGCGCTTAGTAGCAGGACCTGCTAAACTACTATCGCTCAAACTGCTCAATTTTAAACTTGAATGTTAAATGAAGCATTTTGAGGCTTCTGAGAGAGATTTGTTAGTCTCAAGTGTTCAGCTTGCACAGTTGGTCAGTGATGATTAACACCCATTATATGACTACAAAAATAATATAATATTATAAAATTTCATTAGTAAGCACACAAGACACCGATTATACAAAGCAATTTCAAGGTTAGTATTTCCAATGCTATTATCTCATAAATAGATAAATTACAATTGAATTTACCATATTTCACTCAGGTGTTGCATATGCCATTTTATTCTTACTCTTCAGTTTTGCTCTGACTTAATTAATATAACAAAAAGCATCCCAGAAATTTTGGTTTATTTTAAGAAATACAGTCAAAACTATGGACTTGTATTGCTGCCAAAACCTCTCTGCAAGTTTCCTTAAGAATGCATTACATATCTGCTCTGATATGTCTGTATTTCTTAGAGTCTACTGAGGTCAAATGTGTTGTGTTGTGCTGGTGCTGGTGCTGGGAGGTTTGGGGGCACTCAACACTCAGGGCTTCACTACTGACCTGGCTGCTATTCATTAAGATCAAGAAGTTAAACACTATTCTAATCTCTATTTACTCTTGGCTTTCCCACTATACTGGACCTGCACATAAAGAGAGACAATTATTTGATTTTATTTAAATAGCTAAATTGTAGTACCTGATTAACAATTAAAATATGCATTTTTACAGTCACAATGCATCACATGTGCACGGATTACAGCTCTGCACATTCTTTCAACAGCTTCATAAGGTGCCAATTAATGCATTATATTCATGCATTCATGTATGCTGGGTTTTTGGCAGCTTTTCTTTTACTTTGTATATCTAGTACTTTTGTAAGTTTTGGAGTTTACACTCAAAATCAGCCACTTTTATTAAATAGAAAAGTAGCTTGTAAGCCTACAGTTAAAAGTGTGACAGATGCAGAAATTAGTACTTACTATATTATGTCAGAGCACCAGCATTCATTGTGAATATTTTTTTTCCACTTTGAATGATCCTCCCACATTTATTTTGAAGCAAATTTCTATTATATTGAAATTATGCAAGTTTAATATTCATTGCTATTTTGCTTAAAAATTATGAGAAGGCTCATGGATTCATCTATTCATGTGTCTTTAGACAAAAGTCCATTATCTTCGACTAACCTTTGAGGTTTTGCTTTAAGTGAAAGGTTTTCTGCATTCAGTCTTTTGACATCAGGTCTTAAATTGATGTCAGGAGTATCCATTTTGTTTGTTTGTTTTTTATCAAGAATAATTTCTATAATTAATTATGTCAATTTGTAGATATGTGAATGGGACGATGTTTTGTCATGAGCATTCGGCAGGTGTGTCAATATGCTGAGGAACGGCTTTAGAGGATTACATTTTCTAGAACATTTGCCTTGTGTAACAAAGACTTCTTTCTCAAATAGACTTTTGGCTCAATACTAAACCTGTTGCTGCTCAGAATATGTCAGCATTCTTCACTCTATTCTAACGAACCGCAAGCCAGTTTATATAATAATTAGGATTTCAAACCATCCTACTGGAAACTAAAAACCTCATGATTCAGGGAATCTAAATATAAACTCTATTATTGTTTATTACTGGAATAAGACTGGACTCTTTTTTAATGGGAGTCAAATACAATATTGTAGAGCATTTGAGCAGTTATGACAATGTTCGTTCAAAGCTTAGAAAGGCTGTGGACAGTGGTTATTGGAAAATTGCTTTCCTTACCCAAGGCCCCCTGACAGTCTGTGTAAGATTGCAAATGCCACTTTATTTCAACCAGCTTGATGATATTTACAGAATTAAAGCTGATCGACTAAACGAAAGAGATGAATGGCCATCAAAATTCTCCTTAGCTTATATTGAATTCCAGAAAGAATGATATACCTCTAAGTTTGATGTTGGTGGTCTTTTTTACTTTTTGTTGTTATTTTTTAATCATATCAGTTGCTGTGAGGAAGCTAGATTCATTAAATGACTTGAACATCACTGGATGCTGCAGAAATGAAATGCACTGATGATGAGCTCATCATCACTGTGGAAGTAATGGAATCTATCAAATGTCTCAAAATTATATGATGGAATTACAGGTGAAGTCATTCTCAGCTCTGTAACTTTTGGAGAACAAAATTATTACAAGAACCACTCTCTCTCCATATTACTAATATACATATCAAATCGCATCATTTGGAAAAATACCATCCATAACAGGCCAAGCTGTTTAAGCTGTGAACAGACAATTTGATTCAAACACAGACGAACATGGTTTGCTGTGTTGTGGTGCCCAAAGTAGTTGAGAAGCCTCAAATCCTGCAGCTTTACTGTTAATAGGCAATTCTTGGCCAGAACAACATGAATTTTGAAACAGACTTTTTGGCGTTAGTCAAAATTCCATGTGAGAGTGGGAACCCCTGCTATCACTGTACCTGTAGCCTCTTCACAATAATGTGTTGCTTTTAAATCTCAGGCTAACTAACATTTTGCATAACAATAAGTGTACCGAGGAACATAGGCCTATTATAAAAACAGCAAACATGTCACAGCAACAGCTGCTATAAAATCCCGGAAACTGTTTATGGATATTCTTTTATTGAGTTCATTGAACAGTCTTGCGTCATTTTATTAAGGTTATTTGTGTGGGTGGAATGCTACTTGTGGTAGTAGATTCTTATAAAAGACTAGGCAATGAGAGTACCAATAATACATGAAAAGTACCTTGCTGAAAACAAAACAAAACAATAGAACCATCACAAAAAAAAAATTAAAAAAAATGAATGGTTTCCACTACAGATACCATTACAAGCATTACAAACCATCAACTTTTAACCATTTTTACACCAATAGAAGGTGACCATCCATTACAGTTTCCATTAAAACCAATACCATTCCCATTATTAACAGTAAAACCATTACAAATGTTGTGATGGTGTCTATTGTTTGTTTGTTTTTTCTTCAGCAGGGTATATACTTAGGCTATATTAAAAACATGTTTGTGAGTTTTGTATTTCAGCAGTGGTAGCCTAGCTGATCAAATGCAACCTACAAACAAGCGAGGGACTGAGTCTGCGAGTGGTACTATAGGTTATCTGTATCGTGACACCTTAAGATAATGTGAGAACAAGTGTAAAGGTCCTCAGACATTTTTCTAGATGAAGTCAAGTTCATAATGACAAACAAACATTTCAGTGCTCTTTGACCCAACGACATAGTTATCTTTATGACAAGTAAAAAAAAAATAGTTATTAGGTTAATTAAACTTCAGAGAAGCTCTCCTATTATAACACTGAATAGATCATGGCCAAATCATGACGCAGGGTCGTTTTAAGCGCTTCCGTGCGGAAACTTTACGCACTGAGCGTGTGGCAGTGTCCCAACGTCTTCTTGCCGGGAAAGAGAGCACGCGCCAGTGTAGTATGATGTGCGTTCTCGCTAGTGCCTCACACCCAGCCGGTGCATTTCCCAGCCTTCCGGAGTTCTCCACAAACGAGCCAAAGATTTATTAGTGCGCGCTAACTTGAGAATATGACAAATCAAACAGGGGAATGATTGTTCTGTGCTTCTGAACGGATTTATGTTTTTTTGTTTCTTTGTTACGACCGGACTTATTGAATCCGTGTAGGCTAAACATGGGGTTATCCCGAAATGAAACGGAAATTTGGACAGAGGAGCACATGGACACGAACCACACGACCGACAGTTTCGGTCCGGAGGTTGTTATTGTGCCCGTCATATTCGGATGTATATTTTTTGTGGGAATCATTGGAAACACTCTAGTGATGATTGTCATTGGGAAAATAAAGTCGACGCGCTCGAGAAGCACCACTAACATTTTTATCCTAAATCTCAGCATAGCAGATTTATCTTTCCTCCTGTTTTGCGTCCCGTTTCAGGCCACTATATACTCTCTTCCCGAGTGGATCTTCGGGGCTTTTCTGTGTAAATTTGTGCACTATTTTGTCGGGGTTAGCATGCTGGTGAGCATTTTCACGCTTGTGGCCATGTCGGTGGACAGGTACATTGCCGTGGTGCTCTCCAAAAAGTCCCCGTGCATTCGCAACCGGAGGAATGCGCTCATTGGCGTCTGTGTCATTTGGATGCTTTCCTTCATCTTTGCAGTCCCGGTTGCGCAGCACCATAATTTGACAGATTACCCCAATGCTCCCAATAGCACGTTCTGCTGGGAGATATGGACCGAACGAGTGGCCAAGCACACTTATAAAGTGACTATTCTCGTGATTGGGTATCTGTTACCGCTGGTTTTGATCACATGCTGTTATGCCAAGGTAAGGAATCGACAATAAGACAAGTTTCTTGTAGAAATATCGAGGGAGCACTTCTACGTTCATTTTGAATCAACTGATTTATCGTTTAAAGTGTGGGAATGAAAAGGTTTTTATGAGCGTCTAAGAAATTATTAAACGGTTTTTAAATGAAATCTACTTGGCGCGTGTTTGTTTACTCCAAACTGACTTGCAGTTGTGCGCGTCCTCTAGCTCAGGGGTGGGGAACGTTGATCCTGGTGGGCCGGTGTCCCTGCAGAGTTTAGCTCCAACCCTAATCAAACACACCTGAACCAGCTAATCAAGGTCTTCAGGATGCAGTTAGGTTTTTTTTCCCCAGGGTTTTTAGGGTTGGAGCTAAACTCTGCAGGAGA